>NC_059378.1:18241733-18542196 GCF_019703515.2 Myxocyprinus asiaticus | reverse complement strand
TGACTCCAACTACACCATGTAAATGAACAATGAATGTTGCCGTCTCACCTGAAAACCATACTAAAGTGTAGCCCCTCTTGACGGACCAGGTATCCACCGAATCGGTAGGAGGCAGAGTTTGCCATGAAGACCACGCACTGGGCAAACCCGTAGCAGGCACCGTAAACATTAGCCTTCTTTAACGCAGCACGGTACGGGGCCTCCAGCTGTATCTCATACAATTCCACAAAATGACGTTCTTTCCCCAGGCCAGCAATGGTACGTATGTTATTCAGAGCCTCCCCAGATATCTAAGCACAGAAACAGACAGAGAGGCATTTCAAGTGCCCTTGCATTGTATGCAGGTGCTGATGCCCTATACCTTGCTAAAAAGACCAACTTAGACCAGCATGAGATTCCATATTGGTTTATACTGAGTAGTGCTGTTTTTTTCGCTGGCATGGGTGGTGGACAAGAATAGCCATTCTGCTCGCCAGCTAAACGTAGCTGGTTGACAAGCTTGGTGAAAAGCTTGGTGAAGCTGGTTGACCAAGGAAGTCTTGTTGGTTATGAAGCCTGGTGGGGATACCAGCATCACATACTGCAGACAAGCATCAAAACAAAGTATGCTGGTGACTTGATTTTAGCCAAACTGTTGTATAAGCTCACCTGTCCTGCTACCTCCATGGCCTCTTTGTCCTGCTTTGCGAATCCAGTTAGCATCTTGGCCTGAAATCCCCCAGAGAGTGCCAGGAAGGGCAAGAAGCACAAGATGACCATAGTGAGCTTCCAGCTGAAGTAGAAGGAGATGATAATAGCCACACCGATGTTGGTCAGAGAATTTACGATCATGCCAATCTGAGAACCTGTGGCCTAGGATGATAGAGCAGTCACACAATTAGTCCTCTTTTTGATATTTGTTTGAAATGTCTCTTGGAAGATAATCTGGCTGGTAGTTAAAAAGATCAGCTAAAGGATAGTTTTTCTTACTCCCTGCACTTGTGAGGCATCAGTAGCCAGTCTTGTGGTCAAAGCACCAGGGCTGTTTTTATGGTCATCAAACCAGCCAATCTCTTGCCCCAACATTGCATGAAAACCCAGACGCCTCAATCTACGAGTCAGCAGCTCCCCAGATTTAGAGAACGCATAGCCCTGAGAGAAAGAAACAAAGAAAGAAAGAAAGAAAGAAAGAAAGAAGCAGTAGCTATATTAAATGCTGTAATCTTGTAGGAGCATCTAGTTATTTTGAAAGCAAATAAGGCCCAAGACATACTCTAAGCAAGTATGTTAATTCAAGCCCTTCTAGCAATGCAAGGCACCACATTTTGAAATGTGTCAGAATGCAGTTCTTTTTTTTTTCCCAAGTCTATTTTTGTCACTTTGACAAAAAATAAATAAATAAAATAAAATAAAATAAAATAAATAAATAAAACCTATACTGCACACTTAATACAGACATGTAAAACAGATAAATTACAATTTGAGGAAAAAGAAAAAGAGAGAGAGGAAAAAACCTTACAATTCACAAATTCATAGAATCAGAGTCCAACCTTTCCGTAAAAGAAAGTACAGGTTGCCAGATAGTATGGAATTTAAAAGCACTCTTATCTTGTGTAGTGGAATGAAATTGTTCCAATGCCAAGCTATGCATGAGATCATTGATCCAGTTTATAAAGATAACAATGCTTTCAAACAATGCTACAATGTGAGGAGGTTCGATACACACTTCTAAAACCTCTGAGAAAAAGGAAAAAATTGATTGCCAGAAAACGATAATTTTGAGCATGACCAGAACATATGTGAGAGAGTAGTTCTGTTCTACATCGGTCACGCACATTGTCAACATCTGATTTAATTCTAGCCAGCTTTACTTTTAGACTAATGCAGACGATGAACAATTTTGAACTGGATAACTTAATGTCGCAGACATACCGAAGATGAGTGTATTCTATCGAGGATGTCCTTCCAAAGCACTTCTGACAGTTGAATGTTAAGTTCCTCCTCCCACTGTTGTCTTACTGAGGTCAAAGTTTTCAGTTATCTGTGCTAACAAGAGAGTATACTGTTCCAATAGTCTCCTTAAAATATGGCTGAATTTTTTGTAGATTATCTAAAAGAGAATCAGGTGGTAATGATGGAAAGCAGGCAAAATATGATGAACTAAAACTCTGAAGTTGAAGATACCTAAAAAAATTTGAACGCGGAATACTAAAATTTGTTGTTAGGTATTCAAAAGATGCAAAGTTACCATCCACATAGACGTCTTTAAAAGTACTAAAGCCATTTTCAGCCCAAATTTTAAAAGCACCATCTGCGGTAGAAGGCATAAACATACTGTTTCCAACTATAGGGGCATATTTCGATAGGTCATTGATGGTGAAAGCTTGTCTAAACTGTATCCAAATTTTTCTCACTCTGAATTTACAGAATACCTTAAAAATAGGCTCAGAGAAAGGAATTTTTGAGCAAACTAACTCATGTAAAGAGACCTACAGAACACAATTCTAAACGCAACACATATGTACACTGCATTGTTAGAGTTGCCAAAAGGGGCACTACAGCGGACATAAGCGTAAACTGTCTTCTTTTATGGGCAGTTTCCATTACGGCTCAACAGTTTAAAGAGAATCTTTGTGAGCAAGTTAGATCAAGCTAGAGTTAGTTAAACCATATTTATAGCTAGCTACCTGAATAATAACACTTCTGGTTTAATGGCACAGATATTTGTAGTTAACACTTGAGTACTTGAAGTTCCCTGTCAAGTGCCTTGATGAGCGTAATTTTCATTGGCCTGTTGATGTATTTCCTACAAAAACATGTTGGGGTGGGACTTGTTGAACAGCTCGTGCCTTTGGCAGGGCTTGGCAAAGTCCCACACATACACACATACCCCTGCTGCTTCTCATGCCAGAGCAGGTGTTCAGCCGGAGAAACTGAGAAGTAATCTCAATACAAAGTCTGACTGCTTTTCCACTGGTCTTTGCTTACAACAAGGCTGGAGTCGTTGTGCAAGTAAATACAGATGAAAGAACACTGACTCGTGCTGTACATCCCAAGAAACCTCAGAAAAATGGCTGCATTAAAAATATAAACTCCAGCAACTGTCTTTTATCCAACTGCATTGACAGGTTCTATTCAGAAGTGATCATCCCTATGCCCTATTCCCATCAAAGACAATGACCCTCCACTCCAAGAGCTTCAGAGGGCTGAAAGGTAATAGTGGTCATTCACAAAACGCTTTTTAAGTGATTCTTATTGGAAATCATGTTTGGAACAGCCCTAAAGCATGGATTGTGCTGCCTTTGAAGTGCCCTGCGAAGATCATCCGCGCAGGTGAGAACACAGCCATGTAGGGGAAGGGTGCGTTCTCATACTAGAAAGCCTTTGATTGGAAAGAATTAATGCAGTAAGTTGTGAGTCATACATTTTTCTGGATCCGTTTAGCCAGAAGAGAGAGACTGCAGATTTTAAATGCTTTTATATCTTCTGAAAATGAATTTTGACAACATTTAGAAGTACACTGGCATATAGATTACCTTAAAGCTATTAAGCTATTAATTTTTAAGTTTGTTACCACCACAGTAACTGAGAACGCTTGTTAAATATGTTCAACGGGACTCCACGCTTGCAGTTTTTTGCCCAAACATTGCTTTGCCTACTTGCGAAAAGTATGTTTCTGACTTATCTGTAATAGTTTCAATTAATTCTGATAAAAAAAGCTTAATATGAAGATGTTTAGAAGACACACCTGTAACACTTGTGTGAAGAAAGAAATCAAACCAACAAGTACAAAGAACAGACAGATTCCATTAATTTCCCTCCTCTGCTCAACAGGATCAGGCATCGAGAACGTCTGCAGGTAAAATGAGAAATATAGTTGAAAGTCACACTTACAGAAAGAACACGTCAACTAAACTGAGAGGACCAGAATTAATCCTCACCGCCAGGATTTGGCTAAAGAGGAGAGAGTAGACAGGGTTCACCCCTCCATTCACAGCTGCTCCAAAGCTTCCAAAGAGCATGTAGGGCCATTCTGGGGCATTATATTTCAGAATACGGGCCACAGGAGCTGGCTCTACCTCCTCTGAATCGTCATCAGGAATTGCACTCTAGATACATACATACATACATACATGAGATCTTGGCAAAATACTCTGTGTTAGGATGAGGGTTTTGAGTGAACTAACCTTTCCATTGACCTCCCGAGAAACACGGGTTTCAGAGTATGAGCGAGGGCCCAGCTCTCCAGTGATAGGCACCGAAGATTCTGGTATAATGTTTGACAACTGTGATCGAGATCTTTGATGAATAGAGGCCCTGCATATATAGTAAACACAACATGCTAATGTTAGACTCTGTGAGTGTTAGACAAGTCTCTTGTGCACTTTATGTGAGGAGTGCTATCTGTGTGGCTCTTGAGTGAACATTGACAGAGTTGCTGTTCCATTTCAGTTAGGATGCTTCGTTAGAATGTCACTACATTTTGGAACGTTAGTTTGAGTGTTCTAATAATTTACCTCAAGCTAGCACGGTAACTTCCTGCACTTTTGAGACTCCTCCTCTCTGCCTCTGGGTCAACATTTTCAGCTTCTCCCATTTCTGAAAAGAGTGCGACAGAATGATTGGAATTTACATCACTTTATTCACCTATTATTAATGTGATCATATAAGTTCCAAAGTGAAAAAGCAGTGTGTGTGTGTTTGATTCACCTTGTTTAGCTTTTTGGTTGAGTGCTTTATCCCCCTGACTCTGAAGAGTGACCAGGGTGAAGTAGACACCCTTTCTGTCCAACAGCTCATTGTGTTTTCCTTGTTCCACAGCACGTCCATGCTCGAATCCCACAATCACGTCTGCATTCTTTATTGTAGATAAACGGTGAGCAATGGAGATGGTGGTGCGACCCATTCGGACCTTCAAATGAAATTGACAGGTTGTGTCCAATTAGATGTGTACTTCATTCTTAAACAATCTCTTAAAGAGATAGTTCACTGACAAATGAAAATTGTGTCATCATTTACTTACCCTAATGTTGTTCCAAACCCGCAGTACTTACTTTCTTCCGTGGAACACAAAAGAAGATGCTAGGTATTATGTTAGTCTCAGTCACCACATCATCATTTTCATTTGTCGATGAACTGTCCTTTTAACAGTAATCTACAGGATTGTGTGTACAATCATGCCCATGTCTGTTTGCACATGTGGGATTGTGTGGATGCTGCTAACCTTGTCCAAAGCCTCCTGTACGACAGCTTCACTCTCATTGTCCAGAGCTGATGTGGCCATGTCCAGAAGGAGGATCCTGGGGTTCCTCACTAGTGCTCGGGCTATTGCGATTCGCTGTTTCTGTCCGCCACTCATCTGGCCACCACCCTCCCCTACTAAAGTGTCAAATTTCTGAACAGAAAAGATAAAGCTTATGAGAGACAAATTGTTTGTGTAAGAGACCAAGCAATTTACGTGAGCAAAGTGGGTCTCTCTGAAACTTTTTTTTATTGACACCAAGATGCTCCTCATTCAAAATGTCTGTGTGTATTGTTATGTGTTTTCAGGTAGGTATTTTCAGTGGTAAATTAAGTGGTCTCCTGCCTGTGGTAAGTCCATGATGAAGTTGTAGGCATTGGCCTCTTTGGCTGCTTTGATGATGTCATCACTCGAGACTCCAGGACGTCCATATCGAATGTTCTCAGCAATGGTGGTAGCAAATAGAACTGGCTCCTGCTCTACAATTCCAATCAGAGAACGAAGCCACTGGATGTTCAGACCCCGGATATCATGACCATCCAATGTAACCTGGAGAGAAAGAAAATGACCCCAATTTCCAGTACTTCTGAATTATGTACATTAATAATATTTCAGCATGTCAGGCAGCAGTTATTCTTCTTTACCATGCCTTCTTTGGGGTCGTAGAATCGTTGGATGAGCTGGATCGTAGTGCTCTTTCCTGCGCCGCTCGGACCCACAAAAGCTGTTGTCTCACCTGACGTAACCTGCAGACTGAGCTGATCTAGGATCTGTAAGAGGGGGGTGAGTAGAGTTCAGCTAAAGCAGGAACACATCAAAGAGCCATCTGGACCAGATGGTGGAAGTGAAGATTTGACTTTATTAGTGTAAATTTACCTTCACTTCAGGTCTGGATGGGTAATGAAAAGTCACATTATGGAACTCCAGGTCTCCTTTCACATTGTCTAACCTATATCCTACCTCAGAGAGACAATCGATCTCTGGTTCCTGAAAATAAGACAACATTCTCATTAATCCATCACTCAGGGAAGGTGTCAGACAGATCCTGGTGTCAAATAGATGTCAGACATGCAATAGTGTCTGCACCACAGAAATAGAGGTCTGCCCATGAAAAAGCTTCTTTAATGGAAGCCAAAACAGGTGAATGGATGATAATAGTGCCGTACAGGACAGGTCAAATTAATCAATTCACAAAGTAAAATGTGCCCCTGTGCCTAATATAGCCTACATACACTGACATGCAATTTCTTAATAACATAAAAAACCATGCCTTTGAGCTTGAGCCCTTCATCACAAGTTGTAAGTTATACTCTTTAGTATTTAGCCTTAAATTTAAGATTCTTCAATTCTCTTTGATACTTGATAATTTTTTAATTCTATTTTAATCTATTTTGTAGCAATATAGAAAGGTAGGCCTATATATTTTATTTATTTTGAACATTTTGTATAGTTGTAGAATTTTGCATGTCTAAAAAAATACATGAATTGCCCTGTCCTTCAGATGGCAACGAACATATACACTCATTTTTAGTAGCATTACATTAAATAGTGACAAATGTGTGCCCCCTCAGAAATTCCAAACGCCCCATTACGTATTTCATCCTAGCACCCAATCTCTGACTTCAACACTTATTTGCCATTTTTGTATGAACATCTTTTCAATACTCATGGGTTTCTGACATTTATCTGATGTGTTGGTAGGGTTTTTTCTATAAATATGACATTATTATAGAAACTACATCTTCAGCATATTATTCATCCAGTTTATTTTAGACTGGCACAGATATGAGTTGTGATTTTGAATGAGATTTTTGTGATTTTGTCTATGGGATTCTTACACGCTCAATGGTCTCAAAGATAATGGTGGCAGCTCCTCTTCCTGCAGCAAAAGCCTCTAGACAAGGAGATGCCTGGCCCAGATTCAATGCTGCAATAAGCACTCCAAAAAACACCTACATGCAAAACACGCATGTCCATGTGACAGACAGTTTTTTTTGCTTCCAAGCAAACATGTCTACGTGTATTGATTAGTGTGAGCATATGCATGCATGCAGTACCTGCAGTAATGTTCCTGGACTATACTCTTGTGTGTCCAGTACAAGGCTGGATCCATACCAGAAAGCCAAGGCATAACACAGGAAGATGATAAACCACATGTAGCCTGTGAAGAACCCCATGATCAGACCTTTCCTTATGCCCCATCGCTGGGCAGAGACTAGATTACGATCGTACCTGCAGAGTTCAAAATAAGAAGAAAATGCACACATTTCTATGGTAAAGTTCAGGTAGCAGTTAATTCAAGGTTGGAACCAGTTTGGAGGAAATACACATAACTACGTTTCTAATGCAGTTGGTTGAAGGGTCTATTAGAACAACTGATGTGTAAAGTTGATTGTAAGTTACCTGTCTACCTCTTTGTTCTCTCCGCCAAATGCTGCAACTGTGCGTATAGAGGACAAAACCTCATCTGCCACAGCACCTGCTTTAGCGTATGCCTGCAACTCCATTCCTGTCAGTTTTGCCACAAACTGGACAAGCACATGCAATTCAAAGAAGTTTATCTTATTTTAATGTACTTCTTTAAGTGTTCAGTACTGGTGGTATCTATTCCTAACCCATCCATGACATATACAGCCACAGAAAAACGTATGTGAACCCTTTGGATTTACCTGGATTTCTGGCATCGCAGCAATAGACAAACCATAAACTGACTACTATTCAGGCTTTTAGGGATAATTTTGTAACCCACTCCAGCTTTATGCAAGTCAAGACATGGTTAAGATCAGGCAATGTCTCTTGTGTTTAGCAAACTCAAAATGTATTATTGTTTTTCATAAGGTAGGGTGGCTCTGACCAACACCTCCAGTCAGGGGCGTAGATTACCCTAATAATCAAAACAAGCAAGTACAACCCTCATTATTTTTACCATGATCAGTGGAAACATGGGTAAATGGGTTCACATCCCTTATCCTGGAACTGTATACATTTCACCTGTAATTTGTTATGTTTATAATGTGAGCCCTGGTGAAATTTCATTTCTCACCAGAGCCATGAGAGCAGCTCCGACCCCAATCAGTGGAGACACTGAGACGATGACCAGTGTCAGCTTCCAGCCCTTTGCAAAACCCATGAGGAAACCGCACAGAAACGTGGTGAATCGCTGAATGAAGATCCCCACCTGATCAGCCATTGCATCGTTTATCTTGTTGATGTCACTATGGCAAGGATCATATGGAGATACACATGAGATGGTACGCATGCAGTATAATGTTTATTTAGAGTGTTTGTGTGTCCAGAATGTGTTCATGTTTGTGTGTGAGCTTGCACATGTCTTACTCAGACATGCGTGTGTTGAGCTCTCCCACAGAGGTGCAATCAAACCAACCGATCTCCATCCTCATGACCTTCCTGAAATACAACTTCCGGATGACCTGAATCTGACGTGCCGCTGCAGTTATCCACAGAGAAATCTGAGGAGGAAGAAATTGTTTCTTTGCAAACTTGTTTCTTAGTTGTTTTTTTTAATAATTTTTTTTTTTTATTTAAACATAAAACAAACAACATACAAATTTTCAGAAGTGTAAATGGCTTACTTGGAGGTATCCAAGAACGAAGACACCCGCTCCGATGGCAACATAATAATATGCAAAATTCGTCATTTCATATTCAATGTCCAACAGCCTGAAGCAGAAATGTACACCATCATCATTAAATGCATTCTTTTACAAACCAGGACTTACAATACGTGATGACACAGCTACTGTTTCTAACATGCAACTCAATGCTAGTTTAGACTATTATTCATGAATTGGTGGACTATTCCTGCTCATTCTCTAAGAGGCACAATCTTTCAGGATGCACACTGAAACATCTTATAGATTGTGTAAGCTATGTTCTTTAGTGGTGAATTCAAGTGAATCTGCCAAAAGTATTTAAAGGAATATTCCGGGTTCAATACAAATTAAGCTCAATCGACAGCATTTGTGGCATAATGTTGATTGCTACAAAAAATAATTTCGACTCGTCCCTCCTTTTATTTAAAAAAAAAAAAGCAAACATCTGGGTTACAGTGAGACACTTACAATGGAAGTGAACGGGGCCAATCCATAAACATTAAAGTACTCACTGTTTCAAAAGTATAGCCACAAGACATAAACAATATGTGTGTTAACATGATTTCAGTGTGATAAAATCACTAACTAACTTTTTCTGTGTAAAGTTATAGCCAATTTTACTACTTGGTTGCCATGACGATGGGTCAATAAACCCTAAAAAATGTTTTTTTTTAAAAATGTAAAAACGACTGTACTTTACAGCTCAAATAATACATGGGTTTTAACAGAAGAATTCATTTAAGTGCTTATATAAAATTATAACCTTCCCATTTCTGCCTTTCAACCCTCCAAAAATTGGCCCCATTCACTTCCATTGTAAGTGCCTCACTGTAACCTTGATTTTTGCTTTTCTTTTTAAGAAAAGGATGGATGAGTCTAAATTATATTTTATGGTAATCAACATTATGCCACAAATGCTGTCAACTGCGCTTAACTACAGCCCTGTCATTATCCCAACTAACCTTCAAAAACCATTTTTAATGTTTGTTTTAGGTTAGTCTTATATTTTTCTCTCACCCACATGGTGTAGTCATGTTTAGAGCCAGGTTTTCTTCCTCTGTCATGTTTCGCCACTGTATTGTATTATTCAAACACTCTTTCTCTGGGTCCTTCAGTTCACTGAGCTCAACGTCATATGCAATGAAGGTGTCCGTCAGCATCCCGAACACGAGCAGCATCAATGGCTGTGCTGAGCCATGAAGAACTGCACACACACTCCCAGAAATCATCATACAGATCTCTTGGCAGCCGGCAAAGCGAAACTGCAGGAGAAATACAAAAGAAAAAAATTATCTGTTAATAAAACTTTGGATCATGATAAAATGATATTGAGTTTAATCTAATTGAGTTAATCTAATTTCAGAGAATAATGTCTACAACACCATTGGTCAGAAAAGCACTAAATACTATACTTACAGTTATTATAAACTATGTGTTTACAGTCTAACAAGCATTCAGAACTGTGTTGTCTGTATATCCAACAAGTGCCATTATATTTTTTGACCCAAACAGAACAACCACAAAATTTCTCCTAATACCAGAAGTTTATTTAAAGCCATGATATGCTATTCTTCTCATATTTGCTCAATATTAATCTATAGCTGAGAAGCATTACCAGTTGAAAAAAGCTGACGCGTATGGCAGATTCTTCTTTCTTGCCATTTTTGGATCTGCAAATGCAAAGATTTGTGGTGCTCAAATTAGATGTGAGAAAACAACCAGTTTTCATCATCAAAAGGAAAAGGAAAAATTGATAACTTACTTCTTATCCTTTCCAGATGATGTCATTGTCCTATAGTAACATATAGTGAATTTTATTGTTTAAAGAAATAAAGCAACTGAATGAAAAGGAGGAAATAATTTTTCAATATTTTTATGTTGATTTCATACATTTAACGTAACTACATTAAAGATGGAATACTTACATGTATGTCCCATTTGTCTCTGTAAAACAGAATCAACATGTTAATTTATGTCTGAAATAATTTGATGTAATAATAGATTTGAGAAGAGTTTGGAATATTGACTAATAAACAGTTTACCTTCATCCGAAAATTCATAACTGTCATTTTCCTGTCCATACTTCTTGATGCTGCGCAGCTTCACAGTGCCTGGCATTTTTCTGCCTGTTCTTTAACTATAAGACAAATATTTGCCATTAAAAACAAGAGTAAGTCACAGAGGATGTGTTGTTTCACATTTCAACCCAGCTCTGAAAACTTACCTGGTGAATCTAAACGTGACACTAATTGTGCAGTTAAAAGGATTCCCAGGAAAGTCTTAAAATCCAGTCATGTTCTTGACAAAGTCTGGATAGATTCCTTCTCGCTTTTCAGAATTGAGCATTGGTGACGTGTGTGTGTGTGTGTGTGTGTGTGTGTGTGTGTGTGTGTGTGTGTGTGTGTGTGTGTGGTTAAATGTCGTGTCAGTTTGGCTCAGCTGAGGTAAGTGTCCGGCAGGTTTGTGCTGCCAGACAGGTGGATGACCCCCCGTATACAAATACTGACACGAGATAACTGACCCCCAAAAATCAATGAAGCTATTCAGGCACATGTGCTCACGAGATATGGGAATTGTTATGAAAATATTTCTACATTTAGGCTCAGCTACTGGTTGCATTAAAAATATATATCTTAAATTAAGAAAACCCTTAGTGAAAATAACCTTATAATTATAAAGTTCCAGTCTTGGAACTGGGCCCAGGCCCTTAAAAAATGAAGTTATAAATAAGAGGTCATAAACAAATTCAGATATTTTTCCAATAGTGTCTCCCATCATTTGGATCTTCACACTCATTTTTAGAGCATCCAGCAAGATCACGAGACTGCACTGGTCATGAGAAAGTGCAACCAATTTATGCAAAATAAGACATGATAGTAATTAATACATTCTAATTGACGGTACTCTGAAATCTTTCAGGTTTGAGACACTTGGCAGATGTCTAAAGGTGACTAGATGCTGTTCGGAGAACTGTTTCGGCGATATACTACAGCGAGGTAAAAGCTTGTTAGGTCATTCCCCTCACCAAAGTTTCCGTCCTGCAAGCCACCCCTTCATGTGCTACAGAATCAACATGTTTGAAAGGAACATGATGTTTAATAAAAAATGTTATGGTGCTGAATGAACCCAATAAATCCTGTCATTAGAAACACCTTTTATAATGCATCCTGGTGTACATAACTAATTATAAAAACAAGAAACATCAATATTTAAATAGAATATCCACATATGTAATGGTCATGGTCTTCTGGGGATTGTGTTTGTATATACTTTTAAAATCTTAAATTAATTTTAAAATTAATCTTCACATATAAGTCAAACAATGATTTATAGGAGTTTCTGAATATTTTGTCTAAATTTATAACTTAAATAAAAAGAATCTGTTATGTTCAAATGCTTTTCCACAGGTCAGCTATAGTTTAAATTGTGCATAACTATTATAGAAACAAAAGAGTACAACTAATAAAATATTTTTGAATTAAAGTTGAAGTATATAACCTTTTCTGTGCTAGAATACTTTCTTCTATCCCAGCTTAATATGCAGTGACAACTATAAGTAAGCCATTTATAGGTTAATTTTCTAGAAAAAGCTGTAAGCACTGTGTTTCTGTTGCACTTTGAAAATTACTCTGCTAAGACCCACCTCAGCAACGTTACTCAGCCAATGGTGTGATTTGGGGGCGGGACTATCTCTTTGTTTGACCAATGGCAGATGGGGCTGTTATGAAAACAAAGTTTCTTTTAGCAATTCCATTTGGTGGTGCTTGTGGCACAGATATTACATACTTCAGCTTTAATAGAATTCATTTGAATATTATAGACAAAAAGAAATTAAATGATCACCCTAGCCTACATGATTTTAGAAATTGAGCTTAGGTTACCTTGAATGTGACTGAAGAACTAAGTCTTCATCTTAGCATCAAACTGTTCTATAGAAACTTTTCAAAAAGTCTGAAAATGATTCTACTTTAAAATTGCTTCAACAAAGCCTGTGCATATTGTCTGATATAATTAATTTTTATAATAAATGTTGAATTGTTCCATCAGACAATAGCTTACTGTATCTGAAAAATCAGCCTCTGGTGCACCTCAGTCCCACCATACTGCGAGGTTGGTTTACTTGAACTGGGATAGACTCTGCCCCATAGAACAAAAGAAGACACATCCAGAGCAAAACTCAACCTGTTTAAACCCCTTAAACTCTGGTGCATTTCTGGGCTGTCGTCTGCAATTTTCCACACTCAAATTTAATACTTTATACTGTGGACTAATTGCAAAAAATTGGTCTAATTTTTTTCAGAAAAAAAAAATCATGAATATTGTATTTGTTTACAATCTTATGATGAACAGATGAACAATATTTTTTTGTTGTTGTTGTCCTAATTGTAAATATGTAATTCTGGTTCTGTGTTCACTAAATCTCCCTTTAAAAAACAGTATTTTATTCCACTAGATGGCAGCAAGTACTATGAAAAATATTTTTTTTCTCAATCAACTTCCATCACAAAATGCAGATCTGAAATGTAGGTGGCATTCTAACGCATTTCAGCCTCCACAGATGTGCTCATCCATAGACATTCTGTCTAATTTTTAGTTCATGCACCACACCAATTGTTTCATAGGATATCTCGGCCTCTGAGTGGACTAGAAGCTCAATCGAGTTGTCATTAGAATTCTGAGATTCTGCCCATTGCAATGATATCTTAGATATAACATTGGATGATTTGCCCTAGCAAGCTCATAGACAAGTAAATAATAGCTGATTTTGAAGAAAACTGCCTAAAGTAGAAGCAGATATAACGTTTTTGGCTAATTGAGGCTTACAGCTGCATTGATGGGTGCATATTTAATCAGCACATATTTGATGTCTTACATCATTCACTTTGTGATTCTTTTGAAAATCTTTTGAACTGTGGTATTAGTGCAAAAAAAAAAAAAAATTATAAAACAAAATAAAAAAAACTGTACGATCACATTCCTGAGAATGAGAGCTTTCATTTGTTATATGACTTGTATATTTAAGTGCAATGTGAAAGACTTCATATTCACATTCATATTTCTACCACATTACTTATTATGGCTCTTATTTTGTTATTTTATGCATCATAAATTATTGGAATTTTATGAAAAGTTCAGATTCTAGACTTTCAAATGATACCCCATATGCCTGACTTATGTATACGGGGACTTTAACGTTTTAAGCTTAAACATATTTTACGATATAAATTAACATTTACTAAGATTAATACTGTAAATGCTGTGAAAAACCATTGTTCATTGGTAGTTCATGTTACCTAATGTCAACAGATAGAACCATATTGTAAACTGTTACCAAAAGGTCTTGGGTGGAAACAATTCATTCATAGCTGTGAGTTTTACTACTGCTACTTTTTAAAAATGCATATTTTATGACTCACAATTAAGAAGAAAGACTGCATAACACACCACTGAACTTTGTCCAAAACATTGGACAATGTTTTAGCATAAGAGTATAAGAATGATGTTCTCAGTTATGCTTCGCAGCTTAAGAATCAGCTTTCCCTTGGATGTCTCACACTTTGTTTGGAGAAATACAAATAGTATTTTACAATACATTTGGAAAAATGTTGACACACTCAAAATTTCTCAGTTTAATTAATCTGCTGCTGTGACTTGACTTCAAGTTTCAATGTTAAATTATGTGTGTTATATGTAATTAATTGTACATAAAATGTAATTTGCTTGTAAAATTTTGAATGTATACAAAATAAATATTTAGTAAAATATTGCATAAAAAGTGAACTGTCAGAATTGTGCTTTTTTTTTATTTTTTTTTTTTTTTTTTACAGCCATGTTTCTGTACATTGTCAGGTTGGTGGTCCTTAGTTACATGATAAGATGGGAAAGAGTTTCAGACAGAGGCTGTGACTCTGGTTTCGGAAAGCTCCTTGCATGCCATCTGGACTAGTGCGGCTTCTGTGTTGTGGCAGCATGCTTGACAGGGAAGGAGAGGAGGAGCTGAGAAAAATGTGTTCATCCATCTGCCACAAAATCTGATAGCTTCGATAAAGCTCACACTTTTATTCAAGAACCTGTTTGGCGAAATAGGTAAGGAAATACATTTTTAACGGTTCCGAAAAAATCAACAACAACAAAAAAACAGGGTCTGCTTTTATCAGGCAAGTGCAAAATGTGATCTGCACAAAGAGCCCTAATTCTTCATGTATTTTAAGACAATCAATAGTAAAACATTCCAATAGGACCTTTTAAATCATGACGAATTTACTAACTCATTTCCAAATGCATCTAAAGTCATTTTTCCCTTAATTGTAGAGTTCCCTAAAGAATCCTCCAATGATAGAGTAGATTTACAGAAAACAGCATCTTTAAAGGAATATTTCAGAAGATTCAAACAAGTTGCAAAAAGCTGTTGCATTTGTGGCATAATGTTAATAACCACAAAAATAGATGACTTTTCCCTCCTTTAAAAAAGCAAAAATCATGGTTACTGTTTGACATGTACAATGGAAATTAATACTACAAATTCTCCACCCTGTCCAGTAGGTGGCGATATGCACAAAGAATGTGAATTGCCAAAAACAAAAGAAGAATGTGGAAGTGAGATTTACAGTAAAAAAAGAAATTAAATGTTGATCTGTTTCTCACCCACAGCTATCATATTGCTTCTGAAGACATGGATTTAACCACTGGAGTCGTGTGGATTACTTTTATGCTGCCTTAATGTGCTTTTTGGACCTTGAAAGTTCTGGCCACCATTCACTTGCATCCCTACAGAGCTGAGATATTCTTCTAAAAATCTTAATTTGTGTTCTGCAGAAGAAAGTCATGCACATCTCAGATGCCATGAGGGCGAGTAAATGAGAGAATTGTAATTTTTGGGTGAACTATTGCTTTAACTGTTTCAAAAGTATAGTTAAGAGAAAACCAATATGTATGTTGACATGATTTTAGTGTGATAAAATCGCTTACTAACCTTTTATGTAAAAATATGCAACTGAACAACTTTATTAAAAACTATTTAAACGTTACAGCTCAAATAAGAGTTTTAACGGAAGAATGAATGCAAGTATTTTTATAAAAGTACTATAAGCTTCACATTTCTACCTTTAAACACACACAAAAAAAGAAATGGGTAAAAAATATATTTTCATATATGAAGAATATCCTGTGCATGCATTGATGTATAGTATTGTGAACTTATTTTCTTCCAAATATTTGAGTTTTGGTTCTCAATCAGTGGAAAAGATGATGAAAGAAAAATTCTTCCTGATGCCAGATGGTGATCTGCTAAATGTTTGTACCCTCATACCCATTACTCCCAGGGGTGGAATGCAAAGTTCTTCTAGTTTCCTTCCTTTTACCTTCCCATCTGCCTTCCCATTTGACTACCTCCTGTTCAAATATTTTGTAATACTAGCCAAGTGTTGTGTGAAGATCCTTCAGACATGTGGACAGCAGTTCCTTTTTTGTAGTCTTTACACTTTATAGTAGTTGGATGTTTTTTAATGGCACCATGGACATGACAGGCTTCTGAATATCTGTAGATACTGTGCATTATTCATCTTTACGAATAAGTTCTAACTATGGAACAGCAACATTTCAGTTCTAAAGTTCTTTTTGAATCGATTTGACTTTGATTTTAAAAAATGCATTATAATCCAACTTAAAAGGGAAAGTCCACCCAAATATGAAAAATCTCATCAGATATTCTGCTTAAAAATCTTTGTTCTGCAGAAGAAAGTCATACACATCTGGGATGGCATGAGGATGAGTAAAATGAGAGAATTTTCCTTTTTGGGTTAACTATCCCTTTAAACCCAAGGGTTAGTTTTTACCATGCAATTATAATGTACATTTTAACCTAGCTAACCTTATCTTTGTAACAGAATTAGTACGGTACAAGTTAAAAAAAAAAAGAAAAATCCTCAGGGTTGTTCATATAACGGCAAATAGTTTCATGGACTAAAAGTCAGGCAGCAAGAATAATGTCCCAAGTTTTAGTTACTTGCTTAAGGCATCATTTGTCACTCATTCCAAAGCAAACCCACATCTTAAAACATGAACATAATAGGACCCCCCCTTCCAGTCATGGGGCTTGATTGTGAGAATATAAACGTTTGATATTATGAATTCTCTCACAGGTCAAATAGGAATTAATACCTTGTAAATCTTCCATGCCTTCGTGGCTATTGCAAGACTTAAGATAACTGACTGCATTTAACAAAAACTGCGTAGTTGTCAAGATAGAAAGCTACAGCCACAGTCCAGCTTTTTACGCAATGACGCCACCATATGGCCAGTTATTAAAATTAGGTTCATGCAACAGCTGTCAGGTGTTCTAATTTGTACTCTGGCATTATATACCTTAAGACAGTAGCACCAAATCATGTTAAATAGACATTTTACTTCAGAGTTTAGTAGGCACTGGGTGCTGCTGACTGTTTGAAGTAATTTCTACTTCATTTATGCACATATTGGAGAGGGTGGGGTTTAGACTACACCCATAACTTTGAATATTGTCCAGAAAGGGTTCACGAAGTGGCTTGTTTAAACTTCCATCCAATCAAGTGTTTTTCTTATAAAAGATGTGCTCCTTTAAATTTCGGATTTTTCACAATTGTGTTCATTGTCAAACCATTTCATGTCTTCAATTTCTTTAGGTTGGATATTTGAATATTTTCAATGAGACGGTTTACAAATCTCTGCCACTTTCAATCAGCTGCTACTTGTTAAAACCATAAAGCAACTTGGTTCCCTTTTAGAAAATGAAAGCTGACAGTCAACTTGTAAACATTAATTTTTTTTAATAAACACAAGAGAAACTGATGACAGCAAGACATTTTAATTCCATCTTCACTGATTGGAAACATTAAATAACTTTCAGGATGACCAGCGATACCATAAAGATACAATTTGTATTTGAATGTGGTGTTACAAACCAAGTGCTTCTCCCCATTATACAGCCCGTCCTTTACACATTAAAACAGACTCATTTACGAATGCTCTTTAGCCAGTTTCTCTGCCTTCTCGACAACCTCCTCAATTGGGCCCACCATGTAGAAGGCCTGCTCAGGAAAAGCATCGTACTCGCCTAGGGAAAGAGAGTAGCACGATAAGCAACACAGAATAAAGACACGAAAAATTAGACCTGGACCATTACGTTATTACAAGTCAAACAGGATATGCATTAGATATAATATAAACAAATTCAGACAAAAGGATAATGACCAAGACTTACCACCAAGAATAGCCTTGAAGCCTTTGATGGTGTCTTTCAGGGGCACAAGCTTGCCCATGTGTCCAGTGAAGACCTCGGCGACTTGGAAGGGCTGGGACAGGAACCTCTGAATCTTACGGGCACGAGCCACAGTCAGCTTGTCCTCCTCAGACAACTCGTCCATACCCAGAATAGCAATGATATCCTGCAGGGACTTGTAATCCTAAAATAGACAAGAAAAATTATGGATTAAATATAAATGAATATGGAGAGGGAATAAAAAAATAATTATACAATAATTTTTTACAAATGGAATCCCATATTCATTGTGGCTCACCTGGAGGATCTTCTGGACACCACGGGCTACGTCATAATGCTCAGATCCTACAATGTTGGGGTCCATGATACGGGAGGTGGAGTCCAGTGGGTCCACGGCAGGGTAGATACCCAGCTCAGCGATGGCACGAGACAGCACTGTGGTGGCATCCAAGTGAGCGAAAGTGGTAGCAGGGGCAGGATCAGTCAAGTCATCAGCAGGCACATAAATGGCCTAAGAGACGGGAGAATGTCAATTTTTGACATTTGATTATTGACAAATGACTTGATATGCAATCTTAGAGCTTTTGCTATTAAGGAGAACAAGCATGTGGGAGCATGTTCTAAATGAAGCATATACCTGCACAGATGTGATTGAGCCTTTCTTGGTTGTGGTAATTCTCTCCTGCATGGTACCCATGTCGGTGGCCAGAGTTGGCTGATAACCCACAGCAGAGGGGATACGGCCCAACAGGGCAGACACCTGCAGAACAAACACAGAATATAACACACTGAACCCTTAATTTGGATAAAAGGAATTGAGATAGACATGCAAAGTATGAATTTAGTCACTTGCCTCTGATCCAGCCTGGGTGAAGCGGAAAATGTTGTCAATGAAGAGCAGCACATCCTGTCCCTCCTGGTCACGGAAATATTCTGCGACGGTCAGTCCAGTCAGAGCCACACGGGCACGGGCACCTGGGGGCTCATTCATCTGTCCATACACTAGCGCCACCTAATGGGAGCAATAAGGACCTGATAACATCCTGCCATTCCATAAGGGTTTTACAAGTAATGTTATACAATTAAATTGACTTATTTACTTGGGACAAATGTGTCAAATGGGTTTTAGCTTTACAGAAATGGAAACTGCAGGCATAAAAGTTACCTTTGAGGTGGTGTCCTTCAGGTTGATGACACCAGATTCGATCATCTCATGGTAGAGATCATTTCCCTCACGGGTTCTCTCTCCCACGCCAGCAAACACCGAGTAACCACCATGAGCCTTGGCCACATTGTTGATTAGCTCCATAATCAACACAGTCTTTCCCACACCAGCACCACCGAAAAGACCTAAAAATAATGAGTTCGTTTGAGCGTTGCCATGTACTCTTAAATCACAGATTCAAGAGCACAGCAACAAAATGTTATGTAGGGCTGTCATGTAATTATCAAACAAATAATTGCGATTAATTGTCTGTTTTAGGGCTATGACTATTAATAAATGGTCATATTTCTTAAAGGTGCATATGTGCTTCATACACCCTAGTCTTTTTTTATATACTTAATATGTAAATCAAATAAACTGGGGGCCAAAAGTTTGGAATAATGTACATATTTTGCTGTTTTGGAAGGAAATTGGTACTTTAATCCACCTAAGTGGCATTCAACTGATCACAAAGTATAGTCAGGACATTACTGATGTAAAAAACAGCACCATTACTATTTGAAAATTCATATTTGATCAAGTCTAGACAGGCCCCATTTCCAGCAGCCATCATTCCAACACCTTATCCTTGAGTAATCATGCTAAATTGATAATTTGGTACTAGAAAATCACTTGACTATATCAAACACTGCTGAAAGCTATTTGCTTCATTAAATGAAGCTTAACATTGTCTTTGTGTTTGTTTTTGAGTTGCAACAGCATGCAATAGACTGGCATGTCTTAAGGTCGCTATTAGGTCAAAAATGGCAAAAAAGAAACTGCTTTCTCTAGAAACTCAGTGAACCATTATTTTGAGGAATGAAGGCTATACAATGCTTGAAATTGCCAAAAAACTGAAGATTTCATACAAAAGGTGTACACTACAGTCTTCAAAGACAAAGGACAACTGGCTCTAACAAGGACACAAACAGAAGTGGAAGGCCAGATGTACAACTAAACAAGAGGATAAGTACACCAGAGTCTCTAGTTTGAGAAATAGACTCCTCACATGTCCTCAGCTGACAGCTTCATTGAATTCTACACCAGTTTCATGTACAACAATAAAGAGAAGACTCAGGGGTGCAGGCCTTATGGGAAGAATTGCAAAGAAAAAGCCACTTTTGAAACAGAAATACAAAAAAGGTTAGAGTGGGCAAAGAAACAGACATTGAACAACAGATAACTGGAAAAGAGTGTTATGGATCTTAACTCCATTGTGCTTTTGTGGGATCAGCTAGACTGTAAGGTGCGTGAGACGTGCCCAACAAGACAGCCACATCTAAGGCAAGTGCTACAGGAAGCATGGGGTGAAATGTCACCCGAGTATCTGGACAAACTGACAGCTAGAATGCCAAGGATCTGCAAAGCTGTCATTGATGCACGTGGACGATTTTTTGATGAGAACACTTTGTAGTTTAAGTTCTGAAGATTTTTTTCAAATTGTAATAGTAATTTTTCACAATATTAATGTCCTGACTATACATTGTGATCAGCTGAATGCCACTTTGGTGCATAAGAGCAAAATCTGTACATTATTCCAAACGTTTGGCCCACAGTGTATATGATATACGATTTCCTTTTTAGGCTTTGAAACAATATGAAATGACATGAAAAATAATGTTTACAATATCAAAATATTTCTACAAACTTAAAATAGGTCTCTTTTTGGTCAACTTTAATCTTAGTCAATTTTGCGTCAACTCTGATTTTGGAACTCATTTAAGAAAATATTGTTTTTTATTAAATAAATTTGTATTATATTAAATTATATTATATTATGCAATAGTAAAATATTTCCATCCTAATTTTTTATACTTGCATGTTATTTTAATGCGCTTTGAACCCACGAGCCCTTATTTCTCATGAAGCAAAACCTTTGAGATTGTTTCTTAATTTTGTCACTCCACAGAAACAAAGCACGTGTCTCATCCTCCATCTCACTGCGTGTCATTAACACTGCATGTATGAACTCGCTATGACCAGGAACATTTGCCATTACACAATCGTCTAAAGAGACGCCAGCAGGCTTTGCGTTCAATATACGAGTTTATATTTTTGCACAAGTTTGGTGCGAGCTTCTGCTGACGGCGCGCACATCAGAGTGCTTAAGAAGCGATTCACGCACTCTTCCGGACAGGAGCCGCTCTGGTTGACATCCACAGTGCGGCTCAGTGATGCTCAGAGTTCAACTGAATGACACAAACACGTCGTTGATGGCGTTTTCATATTCGCTTAATTCCCTTATTTTGGCATTAAAATGTAATTGGAATTTGAAGTGCACAATAGACACGGTTATCTCATAACCACAATCCGACTTATTTAATAATCACGACAGACCTAAAAGTAGGAGTAGAGAACAACATCTCAACCCTTACTTATACAAGGATACATTTAAGCGGCAGTCTTCCCGTTTGTCTCGTTGCAAGGATCTGTAACATCTCATAAATTTACAATTAGAAAAGGCTGCAGGTTGATTACGCACCAATCTTGCCACCCTTGGCATAGGGGGCCAGCAGGTCTACGACCTTGATTCCTGTGACCAGAATCTCCTGTTCGACACTCATGTCTGTGAATTCTGGGGCCTCAGCATGAATAGGAGCAGTCCTGAGGAAGATATCACACTAGTCTGTCACAATAGTATAGCAAAAGTAACCATTACACTACACAGAAAGAGCAATTGTTTACTTTACAACTGGCTTGGTGACAATGATTTTATTTTAGCTTTTTTGGAACTTACTGTTTTGTAGAAATTGGTCCTCTTTCATCAATGGGCTCACCGATGACATTCATGATCCTGCCAAGTGTCTCAGGGCCCACAGGGATTCGAATAGGTGCACCAGTGTCAAGAACCTTCTGACCACGAACCAGACCCTCAGTACCGTCCATAGCAATGGTGCGGACAGTGCTCTCCCCTAAAGAACAGCATAGACATTATAATTAATGCAATATTTCTGTGCAATCTGAGAAGTTTACAAATCAAGACTTCAACTGTAAACATTCAGAGACGTGATTCAGCAAACTGTGTTACCTAGATGCTGAGCCACCTCCAGGACAAGCCTGGAGTCACGACCGGCTACTTCCAGGGCATTGAGAATGGGGGGCAGACCCTCGTCGAACTGCACGTCCACGACGGCACCGATGACTGCGACGATACGCCCATGGGCGGCAGCGGCTGCTGCGGCAGGAGCAGCATAATCCCTGCCTGAGAAATCAAATACAATTGACCGTCTTGAAACTAATAATAACAACCTATTAAAAAAAACTTGCAGGCTATATCACAATACTTTTGTTTGCTAGATGACCTGATCAGACAAGACAGTGTGAATGCACTTAAACCGAGCAATGTCACAGACATAGTAATTAAAACTCTATTAGCTTCGGTCTACAATCTGTTCCTTACAGATTTGTATATGAAAAGTTTAAAGAATAATTTGGTCCTTGCAGACCTTGTATCTTGTGATCTGCACAATGACCTCGCGAGCTCAGAAACACCGCTGGTAGCGCGAGCCTCTTCTCCATGACACATAAAGGTCATTGCTGTTTTCGAACGAAACAGAATTTGCTGTCATTATTGAATGGAGAATACCGTTATGGTACTTCATTTCCATCACGAATCAGCTTACATCTAGTCATCACGCCGAGATCAATCACTGAAAATAATGAGGTTAAAACTTTGCGGCCTGCTCGCGCTGTCCGCATGCTACCATATAGGCTAGCTGTCTCGCGCCGTCAGTGACGTCGCTGTCAGAATAATTGCATTACAACCAACAGTTTTAAAATCCAACTAACTCTACTTACGAGAAAACAGTGCTGCTGGAGCTCCGTTGAGAGCCTTTAGGGGGGTCACCCCTGGCTTGAGAGCCTGCAGAGCCCCGGTACAACAGCGTCCCACAGCACCTAACATTGTTAAAATGGCTGAAGGTGGAATGGGGCAGATGCTCGTGAGCTAATATATAGTGCCGCTCGAGTCAGCACTGCGCATGCGTGCCAGACATGGCGACACGGGAACTGAGCGTTTGCGCATGCGTCAATGTTGAAGGACAGACTGTGTGTCGTTACAATGAACTGAAATAGCGTATAAGCTGTTAATACGTTTAACTTTAATAATGAGCTGGAGGGTTTGGGTCAAAAGTATCTCGTTGGTACAAATATATCAGATTGCATTTACAGAGTATGAAACGTAAAGAATCAATGAATCATTGGCAATACCCTTGTTTAGTAGCCTACATTATACAGCAGAACACGTTTCAATTAGAGATGATAGCTACAGGTGGTATTGCTGATTGGTTATTTTAAATGCATAAAAATAGGACATTCTTTTTAAGTGCAATAGATCTAAACACGAAACATTCAATCGAAATCTCATATTTAGTGTTGTCAAAGTCAGTGACAATACATAGTCTGTTTTTGCACGGCTGTGACCACTAGGTATCGTTGTTGTATAAACTGATAACTATTCAGCTTTGGCATTATGTTACATGTGATGTATCAGAACATGTCTGTGGGTGACAGTTGTTGTCCAGTTGCTTTTTCCATCAAGAAGCATTTGTCTTAATGCAAAACAGAAGATTAATATGCAAATATGAGAACAATGTTGTGGTTACTGAAATGATGCTCCACTATGATGATCTTAGAAGAATAGAAAGATACATTCATATGACTGTGCACCCACCTCTTGAATAAACTATATAATTTGGGAATATTCTCTTAGTGTATATTGCATATCTTAATACACTTCCATGCTTTGACCTATGACTTATCTGCCTTTGTAGATTACTGCTTTGAAGTGCAGGTCTCATTAAGGCTGTCTAATGATGCAGAACAAGCAGTTAATAGGCAGTGAACTGTAATGACATCTAGCCATGTGACTGTGTGCATAAATGTACAACGTCCATACACCTCATATAAAGGAACACATACAGGTATTTTTATTCTATAAATGTGCAAATATCTCTACAAATTTGGTCATAAAAAGTCAGATTTTGGTAAACCACATGTTAAGATTATTACATGATCAGAGCGCTAATGTGCTGTATGTTGTATTTGAATGAACTATCAGACATTGGACTGAATACAAACAAAAGAATTGTGATTAGAATTAATCTTGTGGCCCATACACACAATTTACACAACAGTAATTTTTCAATAACATAAATACATCACTGAATATCACCCCATATTTTTTGTAAGTTATATTGGCTGTGCCATGAAACATGGTATGAAGGTGTAGAAAATGTTCAAGCATCTCAGAGACACCGGTAACTAAGTTGTGTGCACAGATGGTGCAGCAGTGCAACTGAACAAACAGGCCTGAGCTGTTACTAACCCTGCTGTACATATTAGTCCTGCACACACTCCTGTGCGATAAGAGATTTCTCTGTTCCGTGATATATATCCAATATGGACATGCAATCCAATGTATGGGTTCGGGAATACTTTTATTGGTTGGATTTGATAAATCACTTATGCATCTGACAAAAAGCACACAAGCCTGCTTATACAGTGTTGTTTATATACAATAGTATCACTTTAGTTGTAACTTTGAATAGCATGTGCTTGAATTCGCTAATCATTTTCATTATTTCCCTCATCCCAGATTATTCAATCAGATAGTCAAATAAAAATTTTCGGCTGATGCCCCGACTGAGACGCATTACCCTCAGTTACTGAAGTCATCTGATAGTCAGGAAGGACAGTGGATATAACTTAATGACATTAGGGAAAAACTGTAAAAACAACATGAAACAAACTGTCACATTTAGCTGTTGAGAGGATAAACTTGTGAGGTAGTAGAGCAGCACCAGATGTCCAATTAAAAATGCTAAAACAAACTACTGTGACAAAGGAAGTGTGTATGGAGCTAGAACAATGTCTTAAGTATTTCAATCTGAAATTTGTTAATTTGAGTTCTAGACATGTGACATTTCACAAAACTGAAGATTTTTGAGGTCTATTTAATACATTTTTATTTTTGCTTGCGTCACCCAATGGTCAGTGTGTGTAGCCTACAAGGGCATAGATTTGGATTGAACATTGGAGGGGTTGCAGCGATAAGCATTTACATGTTTCCATTGATCATGTATATTATAGCCTATAAGGAAATTAACCTTGTCCAAGATTAATAAATGCTGTAAAAGCTTTAAACATTGTAGATAATGTTAACTATTGCGTTAACATTAGCATATACAGACTTAAAGGTGCTTAAGCGATTTTTTTCATGGAAAGGTGTGCAAAAAAATGTCCTACTCCCTGAAAGATATTAATGAAAATAAGTGTCGTGTTTTTCTTTTTTTTGTAATTGACGCCATGCGAGGTTTGGACATGTGAACGGCGAGCTCTGCGCACTTTGCTAGTTTTAACACTATGTCATAAACCGGTGAGATTCGATACACTCTGTTCCATAACTGGAAAAATCAAAATCCTCAGGCTCTGGACACATTAAAAGACACTTATGCGCTCAAGCTGACACCCTTGCTGAGGCCCCGAGCTAGGGAGCCAATTTGGTCAGAGAAGTGCGGGAAATTCGGTGAGAAATGTTGAACATGTCGGCAATGCCGACAAAGGTCGTTGCTGATTTGGAGGATCTTGCTGTAATACGTCGATCGATCACTGCCATGGAGACGAAATTCACTGAGATGGTTACAAGAGTGGGGGATGTCGAGAAACGCATTATCTGGAGTCATCGGAGAGGGAATTAGCTGCTAATCCGTTAGCGACCAAGGTGGATTTGGAGCGTGTCTGGGAGAAGTTGGAGGACTTGGAGAACCGTAGCCGGCAGAATAACGTCCGTATTGTTGGAATTCCTGAGGCCGAAGAGGGTCAGGATGTGGTGGAATTCCTGGACGGGGTCTTTCTGAGCCTGCTTGACATAGCAGACCATGGGCTGGAGGTTGGGCGAGCTCACAGGGTTCCGGCTCGGCGATCCGCTGAGGGAGACGGGCCGCGATCAGTTCTTGCCAGGTTTCTTAGATCGTCCAATGGAGATCTCATGTTGCGCGAGGCGAGGAATGAAGGAAGGCTTTCTTGGAGGAACCATAGCATTTTCTTGTTCCCAGACTTTGCGAATTCAACAAGAGAGAAACGTGATCAATTCAAGGAATGCAAGAAACTCTTACATCAACGGAAGGTTGCTTTTGCACTGATATTCCCGGCCAAATTGAGAATAAATGCTAAGGATGGCCTTAAAACAATCACATGTTCCCAGCTAGAGTTGTCCTTCATAAAGTCAATGGAGTAAGTTATTTTGTTGTACTCACATTGTAGCCGAATGGACCGACTCTCCGAGGAAACTGAGCGCCTTTTTTGTTTCTTTTTGTGCTGGTTCCGCCTGGCGGCTGGAGTTTATTTTGTGGAATAACACTCCTTCGGGACAGTGTTGTGGATGAATCTGCACGTTCTTTGTGCTTATGCCTCCTATTGACTGGAATTTGTTTTGTGGAGTATTTCTTGCTGGTCACTGGAGTGATTAGGTCATTGGTTGCACTCATGTAGCAGCCAAATGGGCCAGCTCAAAGAACATTAATTTGACTGTTTGAGGAAACTGAGCGCCTTTTTTTTTTCTTTATGTGCTGGTTCCTCCTAGTGGCTGGACGTTGTTTTGTGGAGGAACACACCTTCGGGACAGTTATGTGGATGAATCTTCTTGTTCTTTGTGTTTATTCTGCCTATTGGCTGAAGTTTTTACATTTGGCGTTTCATCATTATCATGTGGTCAGTGGCAAATGATCAGACTCACTCCAGTCGCTGTCATTTCACTTGACACCGAAAAGGCGTTTGATATGGTAGAGTGGGATTATCTTTTAAAGTTTTTGGAAATGTATGGGTTCGGGAATACTTTTATTGTTTGGATTAAGTTACTTTATAGACACCCGGTAGCGGTGGTACAAATGAATTAATTAATTTCAGATTACTTTACTCTGGATAGGGGCACCGGCAGGGTTGCCCTCTTTCCCCATTATTGTTCTGTCTTGCCCTGGAAACATTAGCAGCCGCGATAAGAAAGGAAGATGATTTTCCAGGTGTGGCGCATAAGCTTTTGCTTTACGCAGATGATATTTTATTTTTCGTCTCTGACCCTACTAGATCTATGCCTTGCCTCCACAGAATTATTAATTCCTTTTCTAAATTCTTGGGATACAGAGTTAATTGGTCTAAATCCGAAGCTTTGGCTCTGACAGTGTACTTCCCGGTAACGGCTTTTCAGCGGGGTGCCTTCCAGTGGCCTTTTATAAAAAAGGTTTTCGGGCGATGTGGGCAGGTGGGCTTCATTAAAGGGTGAGTAAATGATGAGATAATTTTTCTCATCTTCTGCTCAGAGTCTCAGTAAAGCTCTTTTGGTATCTTTGGAGAGAGGGTTTTGGAAAGAGGGGGTGTGGCTAATCCAACGGCTCATTTTGTTGAAATTCTAGAATGGCTAAAATAGCTTATAGCACCTTTAATGTACAGTGTTACCACATATTCTAGCAATATAAAGAAGGAAAAAAAAGATACAATGCTTTTACTACAATGTAAATTAGGCTTGTGCTCAGGGGCCTGTTTGTTCAGAGCCACGTTGACCACTGGGTAGTGCAAGTTAATAACACAGCTTTGCTTGACCTTTGGCGTAGTTTGTTTACGATCTGAATTTCTGAGATCTGAATGTGAGAGATATGTATTTGATATTCTGAATTTCTTTTAAATCTTAAAATTTTAACCTGTAATTCTATCATTTGAATTTTTACTGCTAATTCCACCTACAAAAAATGCACACAAAAAAAAAAAAAAAAAAAAAAAAAATTACAAGTTACAATTTTTTCGTTTTGTTAAATGTCATGTGTCAAGAATTCAAATGAACAAATTTCAGATTCAAAAACCTTTGGTCATTGTTCTAGCTCCACAGGGAGTTTAGCAAATAAAAAAGCAAAATAAATGAAAAAATGAGCACAAACTGATGAACAGTTAACACTAGTATTAACACTAGAAGCCTGGAGTGTTCTCTGTTATACTTATTGATAACAATATATTAAATGGCACATCAAAATCCAATCTATTATATTAAAGTTATATCATAAATTCTTTGCATCTGCAGTGTTCTTCTTTTAAGTATTTACTGATATCATCAGTAGGTGCACATTTCATGACTTTCATGAGTCAAATGGCATTATTTTTTATCTTCAAAAACAAAACAATACGATACAGTCCACAATCACAGATAACAATATTATTTAGGATACTTTGTTGAGCAAAATAATAAATAATGTATGATTAAAAAAAAATGTCACATCTAGGTGCTGGCTAAAATCAGTTAAAGCTATACAACTGCACAAATCCATTTCCATAACAATCTGTCAGAATAAGGCCAAATATTTTTTTTCCACAGAAACTGAATTCATCCTTTATACCAGCCAGAACTGTTCCTGATTTTCTAATACTGAGGAGTCAATTTGCCATGTCAGAATGAAGGATAGGTGTGCTGGATCAAATACTTTAAAATGGATCCTCTAATAATCCTTTCTTAGCCAGTCTTGCTTTTCATGCCCTTATCAGCCTGAGATGATTAAATAATAATATATTTTTCATTTTAACACCAAATTCTTCCTCCAAAGGTCAGGCTGACCCTGCAAGCTGACGACAGTGAATAAAATTTGTTACTGGCTCTTCTCAAATAATTTGCTCTGCTGCATGTCTAATCGTTCAAATGAAGAAATGTCTAATTTCAAGACCTTTGTGTGACTGTATATATTGAAGAGAACAGACAGACAGCTCCTTAACACTTGTTCAAGCTCTGTCGAGATGGGGACTGGGGGCCCATGGATTGGGGGCACTGTGCACAGAGAGTGCTGAGAGGGTTGATTCAGCATGGCTGGGTCCAACCTATGAGTATGATTCATCTATTGCGGGGTTTAGTAGATTCAAATTATTTCCCTCTGAGGCTGACTGACAGTCGTATGTTTCTGAAGGTTGGGGTGGAGCAGCGGGAAGATGGGTGGGGCTACAGTGACGGGAGGAGCTTGGAGAGTTTGTTGGACTGAGTTGGACGGCTGTGGTATCCTGTAGTGTGGGTTCACTGGCCTCCATCTCAAACACAGCTCCACCCATTCTCATTAATGGCCAGCGGTCCCGTCCTGCAGACATGCGAGAGGGTTGGGCAACGGATCTTCGACTGCAGATGCAACAAGCTCCAAAAAATGAAAAGGACACCAATAGTAGGATGGGTC
Source organism: Myxocyprinus asiaticus (assembly GCF_019703515.2). Classification (NCBI taxonomy): domain Eukaryota; kingdom Metazoa; phylum Chordata; class Actinopteri; order Cypriniformes; family Catostomidae; genus Myxocyprinus; species Myxocyprinus asiaticus. Next base: position 18,512,705 of record NC_059378.1, on the reverse strand, counting down.
CTATAATGATGGGAGGGTTGTTGAAAGGGAGGAGTTTAGTAAAGGCGAGCGCGCCTACCAGGGTGATGTTAATACCTGCCAGCATGATACAAAGCCCGCAAGCACAGCAGAGTGCTGGGGAGGGCAATCCCTGCGAACGGACCACCCTCCTCTCATCTGGCTTCTTTAGTACAGGGCAAGCATCTTCATTAGAGAAAATCATCCTCTCTAAATGGCACTGACCTTCTCACCCACCACAGGAAAAAAAAAGGGGGGGGGGGTGAAGAGAAAGAGACGTAGTAATGAGTATTACAGTGATGCTCTGAAACAATATTTGCTGCTCCTAAAATATCCGCCTGCCTGTTTGCACTAATTTAATTAGTGCTGTCAAGATCAGATGAGTCTAATAATTTGAAAGCTTTAGGAGGGGGGAAATTAACTTTATTACTCAATATGTTTGTAGGTGTAATTCTTATGAAAATGTTTTGTAATCTGATGTTATGTCTGTATTAGGAATAGTTAGGGGATAATTCACCCAAAAATGAAAATGCTCTCATTATTTAATCACCCTTATGCCATCCCAGATTTGTGACTTTCTTTCTTCTGCTGAACACAAACAAAGATTTTTAGAAGAGTATTTCAGCTCTGTAGGTCCATACAATGCAAGTGAGTGGTGAACAGAAGCACATAAAGGCAGCATAAAGGTAATCTATAAGACTCCAGTGGTTAAATGTATGCCTTCAGAAGCAATATGATATGTTTGGGTGAGAAACAGATCAGTGTTTAAGTAATTTTTTACTATAAATTCTCCTCTCTGCACAGTAGGTGGCGATATACACGAAGAATGAAAATCGCCAAAACTAAAATTAGAAGAAAGTGAAAGTGGAGATTGATAGTAAAAAAAAATATTGATTTAAATATTGATCTGTCTCTGACCCATACTTATATCGCTGAAGACATGGATTTTACAACTGGAGTCATATGGATTACTTTTAAGCTGCCTTCATTTGATTTTGAAGCTTCAAAATTTTGGTCACCATTCACTTGCATTGTATGGACCTACAGAGCTGAGATATTCTTCAAAAATCTTCATTTGTGTTCAGCAGAAGAAAGTCATACACTATCTATCTATCATCTCTTTCTATATATATATATATATATATATATATATATATATATATATATATATATATATATAAAAATATATTACAGTGTATATATATATATATATATATATATATATATATATATATATATATATATATATATATATAAATCTATGTAATCATTAAGAGATAGTTTAAATCAATATAAAATATCGGAAATCAATCATAAATTTCTATTTTTGAGAGTGGCATCTTATTCTGATTGAACAAGCATAAATAACATGCATTTAAACGATTCCGAACTAAAAATGAGCTTGACTGACTTTTAACTCACCTCAAGATGCGATTTCGAAGAGCTGACTGATGCCGTTTTCTGTTATAATTAATGTCCAATTTGAGGAGAATTTTCTTCAACTTCAGCTTCAGCGGGAAGAGCACATGAAATTGCTCTGGGCAGTTAAGGATGGAGCGACCGGTCCAGAACTGAACGCTTTCCACCAGATATTCTCCTTAATGGAATTCAATTCACCTCATTACCACATGGGGCCGCTGTCCAGTTACTTTCAAATCGACACTAGTCATGGCTCCAACTCAGAAAACAGCATACATTAATGGCGTGTTAAATGAGAATATGAATTTACCTGGAATCAAACGTTAGAACTTGTAGCACCCATGACTCTCTCACGTTCAGTGAGGCATAAACTACTCTGTTAAAATAATCTTCAGTTCTTATAAATGCATGGAAATCTTGAGAAAAGAATAGAGAATAGTCCATTACTCTCTTAGACATATTCTTTGTTGGGTTGCTCTTCCCTCTCTGGAAGGCCACTCACAATGACAGTATGTTCATATAAGATAAGAAAGAAATGGCCAAAACATAATCTTTTAAGTATTTGCAAGGCCTAAATCTGACTGTTCATTGAGGGGAATCGTTTTAATGAGGTTTGTTTTAACCAGGGAGTGAATAAAAGTAGAAAATAATTCATGAGACTATACTGTTCTCTGACCTTGTTATGAAAGATAAAAGTTGCCAAATGGTTATTAAATGTATTTATATGCTTAATCTTCTCCTGCTTTATCTCCATTCATATACTATCTCAGAGAGCTTTGTAGAACGTACATACATTTTTTCTTACTGACAGCTAAAAAAATTAAAACTTCTCGAGCCACCTTTATGATCACATCATTAGAGATGGTCTGCTTAGTTGCAATGGGAATGAGGTGGCTATGGCAGAGCCCTTCTAATAAGAGTTGAGCCTACAAGGTTCGCAACAAAATGCATAACGCGGCGGTCCCCTAGAGTGGACATTCTACGGGTGGTACACTGGCGAAGAGGCCGTTTTTTTTTTTTTTTTTTTATTTAATAAAAAAAAAAAAAAAAAAAAATGGATGTCTGTGGAAGAGATGCTTCTATGTGCTGCATAAACTTATTTTGTGAGGAAACAGTTTATTATGGACTGTCTGCCAATCTTCAACAAGTTTTACACTAATCAATCCTTTTGGAATTAACCATGTGGAGTTCCCTACGGTAAAATTGCTGTTTTAGAAGAGAAGACATGGACAATTTTGCGACAGGTAGGTGTCAGTTTACGGCTCTCCCCATTTTTGACTTACTGTCGTTACACGCTACTTGACCGTTACGCTCTCGCCTTTGGTAAAAGCGCGGGGTTTATAACAGTAAATAAAAAATATCTGGCTGTGGCAATTTAAAGAAGCAGGTGAATAAATACATAAACCATGGTTAAACTAGGTTATCATCATAATTTAGCTATTTACCCGCTCTTGAAATTACTCAAGCTTTCACTTTGTTTCAGTGCACACTGCTTTATTTGTATTTAATCAATAATCAAATTAGCACCTCTGATCTATTCCAGAGTTTTGAGGTTAAAAGTCCACAGTCTCCGGTATGTCTCACCAAAATAAACAAGCAACAAATAAGATGTGAAAAATGTATTCTTATTCCAGAACTTAGATTGAGAAACACTTTCCTTCACTAACATTATCACACAAGTACTGAGAACATAGACATTAATGAGGTAGTGCCCTCTAGTGTCATCCCTGGTACATTAAATGTTTCCCATCACATCCTCATGAATTTACATAATATACTGAGTCAAAAAAACATTTCCTCTCACCTCAAGCAGCATTTCGAGGAAAAGATGAACAATAACTTTGCTGAAGGTAATGTTTTATAATTTGATAATACAAAGAGCAAATATGAGGTCTTTTAACAGCAAATCTACTTTTGCATTTGACCGTCACATTAGGAGCTCCGCCCCCGAAAATGGCACCGTTTTCACGGAATGCATTTTTTTTAACTTGCTGCACCTTAAAACTGAGTCTGTTAACAGAACAGGCTCACTGCCCTGATTTAAAGAAAAATACTCCATGGTTACAACAAAATAATTTTAACATAAAAAAAGACAAAGATAATTCTACACAAAACAGAAGCATCAAAAATACATTAAATGAAAAAATATAATCTGAAATCTAAGCAACATACCTCTTGACTCTATGCCACACAATATAAATCTGTATAGATGGACATGAAATTCTCAAATAAACCAAGACATTGTCCACTCAACAAAAGTACAGCACGACGTTTTATCAAGGCTAAGTGGGTTACCAAGTTTACATCACATAACAAAAATTAAAAAGTAAAATACTAAAATAAAACAAAATGCAAAAGGTCCAGTGCTTCACAGTAACTGAAATGACTTTGTGGAAAAGCTCACCCAAAAATGAAAATTCTGGCATCATTAATATGCATTTCTTTCTTCTGTGGAACACAAAAGGAAAAATATGCCAAATCTTCACCCTGCCAACCTGTACAGTAGTTGCCATATTTGATTTGGGCGGTGCTGCCAGAAGATGATCAAAGCTTTGATTTAAGAGTGAACAGTGTTGGGGAGTAACAGAATACATGTAACGGGATTACATATTTAAAATACAAAATATAAGTAACTGTATTCCTCTACAGTTACAATTTAAATCATTGGTAATTAGAATACAGTTACATTCAAAAAGTATTTTGATTACTGAAGAGATTACATTGCATTTTATTGTCATTAGTTTCATTTAATATTTAGTCCTTTCAGATGGAAAACTTTACACATATAAATGATACGATCCAAAGTGCATTTGAACAGCGGTGAAATACTTTCTTAAGATGTGTTACATTCATACGAGCAGACAGAGAAGTAAGTTTGAAGTAAGTTTGGAGCAGAAGAAATAGAAATAAACCTTGTGTAAATTGTCAGCTTTACGCTAAGATAAAATGCTATTTCTAGCCATTTTACATGCACGTTACCAGGCACAATCATATTTTTTTTATCAAGAAAATTCACGTTGGATCATAATTTCTTTTTTTCTAGTAAGACCTTTGATATTACGGCAAAAATCATATTCTTGATAATTTTTGTACCAGTGCTGAAGAAGTAATCCAAAGTATTTAGAATACGTTACTGATCTTGAGTAATCTAATGGAATACATTACAAATTACATTTTACAGCATGTATTATGCAATCTGTAGTGGAATACATTTCAAAAGTAATCCTCCCAATCCTGAGAGTGAATAACAACTTAAATTTAGGTCTGTTCATCACACAAAGTGATCGTATGGCTTTGTATCAAGAGTTGTATTGATTACTTTTACTGTGGGTTTTATAGTGTGTTTTTTCCTTTATGGAGATTTACAGACCGGAGTCACTATTCACTTTCATTTTATGGCAAAAATACATGTAAAGACTTTCCACTCTTCTCCATTTGTGTTCCATGGTAGAAATAAAATCATACAGGTTTGGAGGGGCATTGGGGTGAGTAAATAATGACAATTCTCATTTTGGGTGAACTATTTCTTTAAAAAATGTTTTGTGACTTTAAAATGTTAAAAAACTGATTCAGTTAAATAATTCCAAGAATGGAAATACAAATGTTTAAAAGCCTCACTGCTGTGATATCATTAAAATCAATTGCTCTGTAAGATTTCCTCAGAACTGAACACCTTTTTTTGTGGCTGGGAAACACTTCCAGTCATAAATATTTTATAAGAAATATTTAAATATCTAAATAAATAAATAGATCACAGTTTCCGGTGCGTAAAACTGACCACAAAACTCCATTACACTGAGAGCAGGATAAGGACGAAAATGAACTTGATGCAAATTTAAATGTTATTTAAATGAGTTTAAAAAAAAAAAAAAAAAAAAAACACATTTTATGCATACTTAAGGTTAGTAAGCACTGAGCTTGTGGTGTGCAAGCAAGTGTTTGTGAGGGTTAGAGTGATTTGTGGTACGCTCAATAAGCTATTCCGTTCAGCAGACAATGTATGCGTGTATGAAGCCTTATAATACACCATATGTGGTGTGTATGTGTATCACTCAGTTCCTGTGCAGTAGGCAGGTGTCAGGTACTGGTGCGTAGTGCCTGAGACTGTGCTCTGCGTCGGGCCAATCTAGAGTTAGAGGGAGGGGAGAGCCTCATAGAGCAAACAACGGCCCCAAAGTCCTCTTGCTCTTCCTCCTGCTGAGATAGTTGACGGTTGAATGCTATGGCTTCTGCTGCAAACTGTGTCAGGTCTTTAGTGCTACAGTTTCTGCAGATTCAACGAGAGACGGTTAGAAACATTACCAAAAGCAAGAAAATTATGCAACTTCATCCACTGAATCAACATCAAATACCTTTGTAGAACACGAGGAGTTGGAAGAACTCTTTCAGGTGCATTCTGAAACAAACAATATACATACATTTATAAAATGTATAGTTCATATTCTAAATTCTGATACCAAACTCCCACAGTTAGGACTTGGCGGAGTCATGTGACAAAATAGCATGGTGCCGATCACAGCAGAGTTTGTCTTTGGGAGAAACACCAATAAAACTACATCAGGTAAGAAACCTAATTAAGTTTTTACATTGAAACCTATTTGAGTCATAAAATAGAGTCTCTAGTTTCATCCGATATGCCATTTGTAAAATTTGAGTGATTTATCGCGAAACGCGACGCTGCTAAACACAATGTACACAAATGTGTACAATAGCACAAGGTTTTCATTAGTAATCCTATATTTACTGTGCATTTTCAAACTGAGAAAAAAAAACTGTTGCTTTCAGAGGCTTTATATGGAGTAAGGATGAAAATACCATGCATTTCGAACTGTTCTGAGACCAGTGCAGACAGACAGCATACTGTAGGTTAGGTCATTCACTAAATAGGGAGAATTTGCAAAAATAAAAATAAAATAAAACGGCTGTGATGTTTGTAACGTCTGAAAAACCTGAATAACCAACACACCTGGAAACATAATAAACAATCGTTATACAAATATATTATAGCTTGGTATTACTTAAAATTTCACAACTTAGTCCCGCTGGCCACATATGTAGACATCAAATTTTAGGAAAAATATTTGCTCTAGAAATGTTTTTTTTTTTTTTTTTTGCATGTTTATTAGGTGCTACTAGTTACAAGACAAAAAGGGAAATGGAAAATGCACACAGCAGTCATGCTAGGGTCTCAGGACGTTAAAGCACTCCGCTTCTTGTTGTGCCCAAGAACAACCCTTAACCATGGTAAAATCACTGTAATGCACAGCCTCTCATGGCCTTTTGATTTAATATACTACATACAGGATATCCTGTGCATAATAAATATGTTTATTGTTTGGGATTAAGAAAATTAATACATAATTTTAAGTAAAAAAAAAAAAAAAAAAAGCAAAAAAGACTCACCCCCTGCACCCAGGGATGCTTTAGGACTTGAGCTGCACTCATTCGTAGAGTGGCGTCTCGCACCAGCAACCGTGAGATCAGATCTTTAGCATCAGCTGATATCTGAGCCCAGACTCCATCCCTTAATTCATACTTTCCCTCTTGAATCCTCTCAAACAGGTTATTCTGAACAGAAGAGAACAGCTCAGATCAGCACTGCTAAGTTCTCTAGGTGGATGAATTGAATTTGGTGTATGTTTGAATTAGTGTGTGGCTTACCTGGCAGGCACGGCAAGTCTCTCCTCGTTCCCAGCCACAGTTGGTGCCGCAGTGGCCAGTAAAGGGAGGGCTCCCACTAAGTAGGATGTAGAGAATGACCCCAAGGCTCCAGAGATCACAACGCTTATCATAGAACGAAGCCTCATCTGAAAAGACCTCTACCACCTCAGGAGCCATGTACTCTGCCGAGCCACACTAGAGTATAACATAACACTCCTCTCAAACAATGCTACTTCACCCAGTTATGGAGTGTGCCTGATGCATTGTCTAAGGTTGAGTTTACCGGTGTGGTGAGCTCAGGGGTAGTTATAGGGGTACAGGCACTGTTCAGCTTCACTCCACTGCCAAGGTCAAAATCGCAGATCTTGACAGGAGAAACCTGAACGCCAGCGCATCACATCACATTACATTATGATTAGGACTACCTAAGTCTTAAAAGTCTCATCCTTACATACAAGTGTTATCGATGACAAAACAGATGCGTTACCTTATCGGTATATTCACACAGGATATTTTCAGGCTTGAGGTCTCGATGAGCGATACCTGTGGAGGGAGGGAGATGAATTTATTTAAACGTACTCTGAGCCATGGTCGGTGGACAGAAGAGTAAATCTAGAGTATTTACCTTTGTTGTGCAGAAAGTCCAATGCATGTGCTATATCCCTGACTACATGACTAGCCTCTCTCTCATCAAAGTACTTCCGACTCTGAATGTGTGTTAAAATGGAACCTGATAGATTAAAGAGATTGTGAAGGAAAGAAAAAGATTCAGAAATAAAGAATGCAAGAAATAAATTTCTTTTATAAAGAGTCATTATAAAAGTCAATCAAATAGTCTGAGAATGTTTTATAATGCATATATAAGAGCATTTGTATTACAACTAGGGGATGCACTGAAGTATCGGCTGCTGATATTTATCGACCAATTATTTACCAAATTAAAACCATTGGCATATTGGTTATTGGTAACACACTTTGTAAAAACTCTGTGAATTCAAATGCACAATCCAGAAATAATTGTAGACCCTTTCCACAGACCTGTTACGATGTGTTTATGCCTTCTTTGACAACGTAAATGTAGCAAATTTTTTTATATTTACGATTTTAAAAATGTTTAGTGTAAATTTATAACATTGTACTTTGTATTATATTAACCTGGAATACATTTTGAAAAAATCAGTTACCACAGCTGCTGAGGGAGTGACAGAAAATATGGCCTGTTTCTCTCTTCTTACTGTTGTTATCCAGCACTGTATATTTGTATATTTTTGCAAAGCTGTGAAAGCGTAACCGCTGATTTTTTCTTTTGCTGTTCGGGCAAACAGGTAAGCAAAAATTACATTTGCTGTGGTCCCCCATTCACGGTCATTCAGGTTTAACCAACTATGACAACTTACACTCTGCGAAGGCAAACGTGTTAAAAGGGTCCATAGCCACAATATGTAGAAGAGTTGGCACTCCTAAAAACATATAATAACTAACTCTCTCGTTCTCGCGTTAATGCGGAAAAACGGTTATGACAGTTAGGATACATGATGAGAAAAAACATCTAAAATTCTTTGAAACCAGCAGACTTTGACTTATGAGGCATCCGTATAATATCCATTAATGCTGCATGACTTATTGAATTAAGACTGAAATCGCAAAATATATATATTTTTCATATCAACCATCATGTTATCATCTTCAGTTATTTTTTGTATCTTTTTATTTTCCATTTACTGTGGCACTCTTTAAAATTTTGGCGTGTTCAACCAACTGAATTATTTATAGTTAGAACAATAAAAAAGCTTTTGAACCTCTTAGGACATTTTTAAAGTAAAATTCCTAAGTAAAGGCACTGATATACTTCATATGAAATTGAAGAACGAAAGGGTGTGATGTCATTTAGAACAAAATCTGTCCAAACAGAAGGTGTTTTTGCGTTCGTTTCGGTAGTTCGTAACAGCTCGCCTGGGTGAAATTTTAGCAAATCTTCTTACCGGCTTCTAAACACTTTCTTACTGCCATTGGTCCACGTCATCGGTAGGTGTGACCTGGAGCTCCACCTACCTTGAGGCCGGCAGCTAATTCTGTATACATTGTTCAGCAAGTCAAGATCAGTCAACATGAACACATCGGCGAGCAGTTTTTAGCGAGCTGGTGCAAATTTACCTTTATCTGTACGATCATTCGCGTAGAGACATTTTCCAACAACATGTCATGCCTTTTTTTTGTTTGTTTAATTAGTCTACAAAAAGCAATCAAATCTACTCAGATACTCTTAAGTGCATTCAGTCTAATGTGCTGCTTCACTCATGTGCCTTCTGCAGTGAAAGCCATTAACACATCTGTCCAAAGTAAGGTATGCCCCTCTTATCATTCATCTGTATTCTGAACACCAATCTTTGCAGTTGTATCAGTGTCATCATAAATTACAATAACAGAGTGTAACTGGCACATATTATGGCCGTGTATAGCGTGTTAGTGCATTAGCGTCATGAATTCAGAATGTAAACAAGGCAAATAGTGCATTTTCTACTGCACATTTATTACTTTAAATCATCATCAACTGGTTAAAACAGCTTCTTTTACTGATCTAGTGTGAATTCTACTCATAGAATAAGACAGTCGTTGACAACACATTTTAATGTCACATTAGTTAAAGGTGCTGTAAGCGATTTTTAATTAAAAGGTATACAAAGATTTTTCCTAATCCCTGAAAGATATCACAGAAATAAGAGTCATGAGATATCTCATATATAGTGTTGTCATTGCAGCTAACTATTGAGGGTTAATGCTCAGTCTCTTGTAAGTTAGAACGGCTAAAAACACTTGCAGCACCTTTAAGGTTTTACTGAGCGTCCTCATGTTTAAATGTACTTCTAAACCCCTCCCACAGCGGTGTGACGGGTGTCTGAATGTTTGCAAACAATATACTATTGCTCTGCTCTTTCTAATTTTTTTTCCCATGAACCAAGAATGAAGAAGAACTTTCCAGAAGTATATCGTAGCCTTAAAACAGTGATCTGATGACAAAATAAGATAAGTGGCAAAATATTGGTATTGTTATCGGCCTATCATTTTTTGTTAAAATCGGTATTGGACAAAAAAAAAAATAAAATCATATTGGTGCATCCCTAACTCCATACAAATGTACTGTACCTCCACATAACTTCTCAAAAACCAGATAAAAACAGCGGTCATCTTCAAAAAACTGTATGAGTTCCAGAATGTTCCTACAGAAAAACACATAATTGTAGATGCAGTTAAAAGTGCGTCAATTAATTACAGTATATTCTGTTATGACTTTATAAAGCACAATGATTAAAAAAGATCTTACTTATTTCCTTGACACTGATAAAGCGTCTCCACCTCTCTGAAAACTCTACTGCGACTGTGACCAGCATTCTTCTCGATTATCTAAATAAAAACATAACCACACATTACATAGACATTTATTCTGTTTGTATGACAAAGAACTAATGAGGTCCACAAAATATTGAGCAGATGTTCTTAAATTTAGACAATTAAAAATAAACCATTTTGATATTACTATCACTATATTATGGAATATCTCACCTTTACAGCATACTCATTTTCATTCTGTAAACTCACACAACTCTGGACTTTAGTATAAGCTCCCTGACCCAGCAGATCATCGGACAGCCTGTACAGATCTACAACACACACAGCTGAGTTTACTCAATTTCCCCAACCCTTGTAATCAGTAAAATGCAATCAAACATTTTGAAAGACTGTTGCATCAGCTTTCAGAAAAAAAACTTCTAAATCTGATCATACAGTCTGAATAATAATGAGAGTAAACCAAACAAAGACCAGAAACATATTATGAGGTGGAACTACTATGTAATGTTACCACTAAATTTGCCAGTGAAACTGTCTGCGGCCCGAGTTCTGCGTTTCTTCTTCCGACGTGTACCTGGATCTGTGATGTTGACTGGCTGACTGCTCTCCATTCCTAATCCCCAAATTCAAAAACAAAATTAGATCACATGTAAAATGTTAAATCAGAGTCATTTGTCTCCATATAAAGCCTTTACCAAAACTTTGATTTGGATTCAATCTATGGCATGAACAGAATCTAGGGCTTGAAATGATTTCATGATTTGGAGGATGTGTTATGAAATGTTCCCATCCCCAAGCTGACGTACCACCAGGCGTTTGGGAGGCACTGTGGGGAGCATGCATAAGCGAACCACGGCTCTCCACCTGGCCAGATGCAGATAATTAAACAGACAAAAGGTTTTGGGTTCAGATTTACAAAAGCAGTGTTCTAGCGGATCTAGAGGAACATACATTATCTATGATAAACTGTGTTCTAGATAAACACAGATGATGTTAATCAAGTACAAAATTACACTTTATTTAAGGCTTGTTTTGTACTACTAATTTATCTTCATACCAGAAATTAGCAGAGCACTATCAATGTTCTGTTTTAAAACATGGACTCCTTTAAAGAAAGAGGAAGTTTGCATTGATGAGTCACAGCTTGCATGCACTGCGCACTTATCAGATTTATCATTCTGATCGAGCTGTGTATAATGTGTTGTGTTTATAAACGGCTCTCATATCCACCATAGCAACACAAAATGCATATCTGACAACTGTGCTTCAAATCAAACTTTGCCTGTACCTGGCGCGAGCAGTGGAGCGCCTGAAGATCCGCGAGCTGAAAGACAAAACAGATACAATCATTCCAGCATCCGCACGAGACGCATGAGTGAGTGAATGGGAAGAGATCAGCTTTCAAAAGTCACCACAGCTTATTCGGAGTATGACAACAGGTTTCCTTCAAAGCAGGTTTAGTAAACTCTTGAGCAGGTTATTTAATGCTCCAGTTTTCATTTAGAGTACAGATTTAACTGTCATGGCATGTTTTTCAGGTGACCACCTGAGATGGGAAATCCCACACAAAACATGTAATATTACTGTACAGATAAGATACATATATAATACATTTGGTATATATTAATCGAATTGCAGTACATTTGGAGAATAAACATTAGTCCGTTTTTGACGGGTCAATAGGCGGGAATATTGGTCAGCGTCGCTGACGAGGACTGGAAGAAATAACATTTAAAGCAACAGTAAAAGTCAATAATACTAGGTGTTAAGAGGAAACTGACCCAACACATGAACTGTAAAATGACAAGCAACACGTGTCATATAACTAATGTAGTGTTACACTGTCAGTAGCTGAAGTGTTATAGTGCTGGCCGATTCAGCGGTAACTTGAAGGCTTGGTTTAGGTTAAACACACGACTATGTATAACCTCGTTCAGCAGGGAAAGCAAATGCGTTTATTTTTATAACCAAAAAAATACAGAGTGAATGCTAAATAAATCAATGGCGCGTATCGAGCGACCAATGAAGGCACTTTATCAAATGACACAGATGGTAAAATTGGTAGAGACTCATGCGATCTGTTTAAGCGCATGTCAAATACAAATTATATATATATATATATATAAAAAAAATAAGCAAACCTGGAAATTGCGGCCTAAAGTGTCTAACTGTGCCGTGACTGTCTCCGCCATCCTCCACGCTGAACAGCAGCAGTGAGGAGGAAAAGGACAATACAGAAACACAACAGCACCACTAGAAACGCACCAAATGCCCTCCTACTGATCTACACACGTCAAGGGAATCTTACTACGGCGAAGACTTGGTTCATTAATATTAATGAGGTTGCGTGACTGGACGCACGAGGACGTTTTCAAAGTAACGTCGCATTACGTATTTAATATTCATGAGCTATTACTTTGTTGCAATAGTTCTATCGCTCTCTGGAATGCCACTTTCATACGTATACATCACAGGTAGTCCACTCGCCATAAAATACGGGAGGAGGAGGAGAAGCCACTTTCATTCATACTGGAACTGCTGGTAAAGGGGTTTGGTTAGGGGCTGGAATACAGGATTAGTGATGGGCAAATTAAGTGTGAGAATTAGACGGTGTTCTTTCAGAGCCCCATATTTATGCAATAGCCGGATGAGGTGGAGTTGTTGTTCATATTATTTCCCTGTATTCTCTTCTAATTCCCTTCCTTCTAACACATTCTGAATGTTTAGCTTCTTGTTAACACTTTTCATTTTATGTTAATTAGGCTATTTTTTTCCACTTTTGAAATCCTAATGCATTATGCTGCTTTCTAAAAAGTCCTCTAGCTGAACCACAGGAGAGCCTTCATTCTTGATTCTAAAAAAAATTGGTTAAATTTTTTGCTTAGCTTGTGCAGATACATCAAAATGTTTTTATTTAGGTATTGGAATGTACAGCATGTTTTTTTTTGTTTGTTTTTAAATCTATTTGTTGTCATTCATGCATAGTGCTTATTTTTCACAAGAAAAACAGGTTCAGATGTTGTTGAAATTAGCTTATTGTGAAACCACTATATGGGTTAAAACCCAAACAGGGTTGGTGTATGTCATACTCTGTATTTACAACCTTAAATTCTAAATTTCAAATAATCGATTACTCATTTTATCTTGTGTTAGAGCACTCGACTACCAAATTACTCAAAATGCCCATCCCTAATATAAATACACCCTAATATAAATACAAGTTTTCATATCTATCAACCAGCAAAACAATGATTTTATGGACATTGTGGTAATAAGGATGATATGAGTGAAAATTGCGTCCACAGTTTCAGATAACAAAGGAAGGCAAAGTATAAATAATTACACATAGAATGTAACATTTGACCATTATGAGAAACATAATATCAAATATCTTAAAACCAGAAAAGAAAAATGTATTTCAAACGTATTTGCATGCAAAATACAACAGGAAAAGTGCACATTGTCAGAACAAACCAATATCTAAAGTGAGAATAATACTGTGAACTATCATCATAATCACTATCAGTTACTGACTGTGGTCATTGTTACTGCACATTTCCTGGTTAAATAGAGGTACTAGCAAAGGCTGCTAGCTTTGGCACAGACACGAAAACAACTCCAACTTGCTCTGGAATCGCCGTTAGTCTCAACAGACATTTTAAACATGCCATTTCAAGACCAGTTCCCCTGAGGGATAAATATTTTAAGTATCTTTGAAAGTCACATTGTGAAATGCTCACACAGTATGCAGAATACTATACAATCAAGGCACCATTTCATATCAGTACTGCACTACGTGGTCATTCTTGCACAAATATTATCATTTTGAGCTATATGAGAGATCTATGGTTTATAGTTTACTCCCCGTAGAACATGTATAGAACTATTGCACACAAAAATACTTACTAAACATACAAAAGTTTTATAGCAATTTTTAGCTCATTTGTGTCTCAGTCTGATCTCAGATCGGACCTCCAATACACATTCATTTGGCATGAATATTTAAAGTGATTGGTTCACTAGCAAGTGAATTGGTTCGGGCACATTTTGAGCACATCTCCACATCCTTTCAGTGACAGATCCTCTCTGTCATTTCCTTCTGTAAAGATAAGAAAAGATCTAATTATTTATTGCATAATACATTTGCAATGTGCTGTCAGTATTTAGCTGTTCACATAAACAAAGTTAGGTAAGGTGCTGTACAGACACCCTGAGTATGTGAATATGTTTGAAGGACACTAATTGCCACAATCATAGTTCATTATTTTGTGTCTAAGAGTCAGATTGAGTGTCAATTAGTAGCAATCCCCTTGTATTACCCTCTCCACCCCCATCCTCATTGACACATGCCACTCTGATCCATAACTGTAATGAAAAGATATTGCTCTCACCAGAGGCTCCAGCTCTGAGTTGTCGATGAGGCAGAACTCAGAAATGAAATAATAGTAGTGTTTGTAGCAGGTGTTGATGTGAGCTTCAGCCCCTATACTACAGACAACGTCAAAGTGATGGATGTACACATGGACAAACACCCGAAACAATCGGCTCAGAATCTTCTTGCACATCTGCTGAAAGTTCTTAGGAAAGGGGACTCCTAAAAATAGAAGAGAAATTGTGTCATCCTTGTATCACATGATATTAATACAGATTTTAAGATGACGGGCTTGTGATTTATGCTTTTTTGTTAGAATTCAAATATTATTTAAAGAGAAAAAGTCTATTGAGTATTTCTCAAAGGTTTCCGTGAATAGTTTAGCCTGGTAAGGCTTTTGTAAGGCCTGTTACTGTCAAACTGAAACAGCTTCAACAAAAACTGCACTAGTACTGTAGCTCTATAACAGCAGCAAAGTTTCGAAAATTGCAACAGATACTACTGCAACTACTACTTTTGGAAATATCGGTTATCGGCAGTAATTAAAGATAATTGTTTTCAGATAATATAATAATTACCGACACCTCTTTGCTTTGTCTAAATCTCTCATCATTGACAATAGTCATCCATATATATATACATATATCTCCTCACTTTAATGCATGTTTGTTGTTTTGATTAGATAATCATCAAGTGTTCTTATTTCAACCTTTGCTAAACATAGCCACGGTCACGTAATGTTCATGAGACCAAGCTGTTTAATTTGACGCGAGGGCATGTATGCAGAGAAAAATTTTGGTATACGGAAACATGCCACGTCAGCACATACATCGCGTCTCCAAATTCATATGTGGTGATTAATAATATTTTAAAAAGTCATCTGGTGAATCTAAATGTATATAAAAACTAGTGGTTGACCTATACAGGTTTTTCAATGGCCGATAACAATACTGATAAGTAGAGAGCAGGATGGCCGATATAAATGCCAACAGACATTATACAATTTAACAACAGCAAATCAGATGTACACAAAATTTCTAAAGCAAAACAAACAAGAATTTATGCAATATTTACTCAAATTTGCAAAAACTTAACAAGAAAAAACCTTGAAAACATAGTGTTGACTATCCATTGACAAATCTATTGGTAGATTTTGGAACTGACACAAGGGAAATTTAACAATTCTGTTAGTCAGCCAAGCGAAAACAGTTTTCGGCTGATGCCGATAATCGCAAAATGGACAAATATCGGCCGATTAATCAGCCTGGCTGATATATTGGTCTATCACTAATAAAACCCCTTCATCTGGTGAATATATAGCCTATAAATACAACAACTGGATCTGGTGAATGCTTAAATGTTGTGCATTGTACCAGAGCCAAGTCTCCATCACTGTTTATGAACTAATGCATTAAACATAGTATGAAGCATGGATATTATTTAACGCTTATTCACATAACCATTACTGATTGTTGAGTTAATGTTGGTTTTGATAGACTTGACCCTAGAGAAAACTGAAAAAAAGTCCCCCAAAATTATAGTCCCCTTTGTATTTCAGTCTTGTTTATGGTTAAAAGTCCAGTGTTATGCACCAAATCATACATTTATTCTGGTTATTATTGAGATTTTGGTAGCACCTGATATTTCATTCACTTTGGACTCTTGTAGCCTGTATCTCTGTGCCTGTCACAAAGAAAACACATTCAATAAATCGATTAAATCGGTTGTCTGATTTTTTTCAACACCTTGGTTATAGGTATTGGCAGTATCCAACATCGGTTGACCTCTAGTTGCGCCCTTCATGTCGGAAGTTTAACTTGATAGAGCGGCAACAACAGCTCTATCCAGAATTTGAACCTTTCTAAGAAAACATTTTGGACTTCACACACACCTACTCGTGTTGGAAAGATGTCCTCATTGTTGATGAGTGACTCAATCCAGTTCATCAGAAGGTTCATGTATATAAGAGCAGGCAGCTTGGTGGGCTTCTTGAACTGATCCCCATCCTGCCATCTGTATTCATAACGTGGCCCACCAGACATGATGGGGCAGCTCTTCTGAGTGCAGAACTCGCTTACAGTCCCATAGATGAGATTGATACGATTGAAGAAATCCACCACATGCACAGCTATCCAATCGTTAATGTTCTCTCCATCTGGCAGCTGCACAACTTTCCTAAGGTCCAGGCCCGATTTTAGAGAGGCCTGGGCTCTTTTGTATAGCTCGAAGCGTTGTGTACCAGGTTCAAATCGCTTTCGAGGTCGGAATGTCTTGTCTTTGCTGAAAACCTGCCCCAAGCACAGAGCCATTGCTGAACTGAGGAGGCTGATGCAGGAGTTAGCTACCAGTCAGGATCAGGATGGCTGTGATTGTTCAGACTTATGATTACCTGCGCCTCAGTCCCATCAAATGGGGACGTTTCTAGAAAGCAGAAAAAAGTAAAGCAATGCCTCAGAACATTGATCATAAGATAATAAACTAGTGCAGCACATTTAAGGGGCTTAGTTAACCTTCTAAAGTACTGTTTGGCACTATGAGTGTGCATAACAAAAGAGAATTGAAAAAGGATAAAGAATGTGTATTTCTTTCATTGCATGAATAAGTAGGTGTACAGGTGTTCCTAATAAAGAGCTCAGTGAGTGTATATTTTCAATGTTTCGTCAGCGGAATGATCCAAAAACACTTTAAACAACTGTTCAAACCATTGAAGAGACTGTACATCTATACATCACAGCCTCATTGACATTCCTGTCAAAAATCAGAGATGGTGCTGCTGTGAATAAGGTCAATAAACAAAGATTTTATAATGTTTGTAAAAAAATAAATAAAATAGGAACATAAGTCTCAGTTAATTAAGCTTTGGGCATTGGGTTCTGCATTAGTATTTTGGATATCCCATTTTTGTTGCAACACTGGTGAGTTTATTTATGCTGCATAATATAATATGACACAATCTTATCACTAGATCATCCTGCAAATAAAACTATCTGGATATTAATTTAGTGAATAGCATGAGGATGATTAGATCGGTTTATGTGCAATTAAAACCTGTAAATGGATTTGACATTTTCCATTGCAGACAGGAAATGTCAACAGGTTGAGAGGTCTATTATCATATACAGCATATGACATTAAGAGAGATATTACAGTACCAAACATTTATGATAATGATCATGATAAACTTAATAGGACAATTTGGGATTAATAATGTTAATTAATAAATGTGAATGCACCAAGATCTAGGCAGGTGATGTATAAGAAAGTTTTTGGTTAGTATGATTGAAAAAAGAAAAACAGACATTGATGCATAGTTGGACAAAGAACCACCTCAAACAAACCGTTCATGCAATATATTTTATCCACATCACTTTATTTCATAACTTTGTTTGTTCTGCACTCTAAGAGGCTGAAATGATATACGTCTGCCTCTATAATATTTGAATGTCCTGACAGTGTATCTGTGTTTGAGTCTTTCCTCTCTTTGTCTGTTTGATAAGTCTTGTTTTTCTTTCCATCTCTCTTTCTCTCTCCTCCCATAAATGTATTTACAGGAGAAGATGCGATTACTAAAGAACCGAACAGGACTCATAAACCACAAATTTCTCTTACCCCATAGACCCAATTAATTCTCTAAAATCTATACATAACTTTAAAGTGCTATAATATCCTATCACTTATGAGTTTAGAATAAAGTACAGAATTTATAATCAACACATTATACACTACTTATAAACCAGAGACTGTTGTGAGGTTGGTTTTAACTGTTAAATTCATGCAAGACGTGTAAAGCTGTGGGACAGGAGTTTTTTGTCCAGCCCCTCCAACAATTACATCAAACACTGACATGTCTTATCATGCTTTCTCTGGGCCCCCACAGCACATGAACTCCAACATTACAGCCTTAAAATGTACAATATGAAAACAAAAGTGCCATCTTATAAATGAGAGCAGATGAAAGAAAAGAGGTTAGGAGGAAAGAGATGTTCCCTACGTTACCTGGCTTTTGTCCCTGTAGACACTTGGAATGTTGGGGGATTTGTGGGAAACCAGAGAAGAATTCCACTGTCTACTCTTTTTTTCCAAGAGGTTACAGAGCAAATCCAAACTGTTCTGTGAAGATTCTTTCTCTTTCCCTCTCATCAGCCGACCTAACCTCTCAAAAGTCAGAAAAGAGCAAAACACAAGCAAAAAGCTTCCCTTCCTGTGAATGATGTCATATCCTGATTTTGTCTGGTAGGCCCTGTTGTCTGTTTTTGTGTCTGTGTGTGTGTGTTGTGTGGGCTTAGGGGCAGGAAGATTTCACTAGTGGTGGGAGGAGCAGCAGTCTGTGAAGTCCAGTCCCACACCAAGCCACATTCTTTGCCCCGCCCAGCACCACACCTCCTTAAACTCCATTGTGTATAGGTTTCAGTATGAATGTAGACTTCAGTTAAAAAAACTGGTA
The DNA here is from genome assembly GCF_019703515.2 of Myxocyprinus asiaticus. Classification (NCBI taxonomy): domain Eukaryota; kingdom Metazoa; phylum Chordata; class Actinopteri; order Cypriniformes; family Catostomidae; genus Myxocyprinus; species Myxocyprinus asiaticus. The sequence goes on along the minus strand of NC_059378.1, from coordinate 18,493,464 downwards.
GTTTGCACTACCCATGTGTATGTATGTATGTATGTGTGTGTCTGTACGTATGTGTATAATTAGTTTTTTTATTATTACCTATGTCTTGCTGCTGTTTTTGTATTGTTGTACACTGGAAGCTCCTGTCACCAAGACAAATTCCTTGTATGTGTAAGCATACTTGGCAATAAAGCTGATTCTGATTCTGCCTCCATGTGTCTGGAGTGTTGGGTTCATAGACTATTACTCTTTTTTTCCCCATCTCAATTATACTTTCCCCTCTCTTAGACCAAAACATATATATTTAGACGATTTGAAGCATATTTTCCATTTTCCATATTATTAAACTTACTAAACATTTAGTATTAAAATTGTTTATAATAAATGTTATATTGTTTATTTCAAGCTCCCAAACCTGCCACATATTTGATAAAAAAATAAATTTACCGAGACAACATGTGCTAAAAACATTTTTATCAATTAAGAGTAAAAAACATTTTAACTATTAATGCTCCGTCAAGCACAATCTGCACTCAAAAATTTTTTGAGCCTATTTTTAAGATTTACAAATTTTAATTTCATAACAAAATTGAATTTTATGCTTTTTAACCATTTTTTAAATTATTAAGATTACTCAATTCAATTTGGTGGAATAGTGTTATGAAATAAAAATGCGTATATCTTAAAAAAATAAAATAATAATAATAATAATAATTTTTGTGTGCCTGACTTTAATGTGATTACCATCACTAACCACTAGATGGAAATATTTTCTTTCCTTCTATTGACTGGGCACAATCAACAGAGTTTGGCTGTTATATTGAAGTAATTGCAAATCTGCTTCATGTTGATGATATCATTGACTTTCCATATGTCATGGGCTACAAAAAAATAGATTCTCTGTGTTTCATTTCCAATTTCCTATAAAATATGTTTTCCAAATTGTCTGCTAGCTAAATAAGGTTGGTTATGATAAGCTATTTCTCAGTCAAACTGGCAGAAACAAAGTAGCAGAACTGTTTTTCTCTAATCCAGTAATTGCATTTTCTCCATCTTTGCAATACTGTTTACAATTTTCTTCCCTCTCATCATCCTTACTTTCCTGATTTCTATTTCATGTCTTTAACTCCTGACATTATTACTGGTTACACTGTACTGTAACACTTCAAAGAACACCACTAAATCAAGTACAAACTATATGCTCATTTACTAGGTAATACTCAGATGCAAGGACTTTCGTCTCACAGAGACAAGTTTTGTGCGTGTGTGTGTGTTAAAAATGTACAATGTTCTCCCAGTAGCTCTCAGAAAGACTTGTGGGACTATTTAAGGCTTGCTTTGCACCATTCATTCTGAATCTATCAAACTGTATCACCACTGAACATGCACAAGTACAAAAACGTTAACATTTATTAGAGGAACGTTAAGAAAGGAATTACATTTCAGAGGAAGCACTTATTTTAACAGGCGTACTCCTGAATGATGTCTGTTTTCTGAACTGAGCTATTCTGTTAAACTATTTCAACTATTGCCCTGACACCAGTCTTGCCTTATCTTACCTGTCATACACGTGTAACAAATTCCCAGTGTCTAAATATTTGTCATTCCAGACGGCTTCACAATAGCATGTGCAAAGACACGTGCCTTGTATAAACTTAGATAAACAACAATCCTGAGGACACAATTAGTGATCTAATTGTTCCTGTTTCACTTTCACATCAGCTTACAGACCTTGGCATACCACTGCTTGCAGTAGAAACAGGAATCCTCAAGAATGTGCAACAAGCCTTAAAGGTGCTATATGTAAGATTGACAACATGCGTTTGAACTGGGTACTGCAGTCCAAATTCAAAATATTGGAGAGTTGTCTGCCCCGCCCCAGACTCGAAGCTCATGCGGGTTGCCAGAATGTTTTAAAGGATTTCTGGGCTTTAAGCTGTCTCCATCTTCCAAAGGCATCTCCAATATTTATCCTTGTTTTACTGCGCCTCTGCTACGGTGGTTTTTAGAAGAATGGCGAGGCTTTTTAGGTCAGGTGGAATCTGTTTTCTCTGATCCAGTTCGTTTGCTGGCTTCCATGGCTGCAACACGCAGTGTTTTTTTGCCTGCAAACTTGTTCAGATCTGGCAATCTGGCGGTGTCGAAATACTATTGGTGAGTGGGCAGTGAGCAGGATCACACAGGCCAAAACATAAACAGAAATTCCGGCCCGGAATGGAAACTTAAAAGTAGAATATTCTGGCTGTAGCATTATTATTGGAGAAGCCAGTATTTCAACTTAGCATGTTTCCTAATTCTCTAATGACATATTATGGTCATTTTATGATTTAGTACAGTAAAAATATGACATATAGCACCTTTAAGTATGGAGATAGAATAGTTTCTAATTCAGAGACAAATGGAAAGTGATTCACAAATAGAAAGTTGGTTCACAAATAAATTGAATGAGATCCACAAATAAATGTAAGCAGTTTCACAAAAATAAAGTTAATTCACAAATAAATTAAATGAGATTTGCAAATAAAAAAAAATATTTACAAATATATTTTTTTAACTCACAAACACAACTCTGTCCAACATACATTTGTGAATCGCACACATTTATTTGCGGATCGCTTCACGCATTTGTCGATGGCAGCTCACATTTGTGTATTCTGAAACATTTCTTGCACGAGAGCAGCGGGCAATCTACAAATAGGTGGACACCACCCATCGTCTACTCAAGCCAATCAGATAACGGCCATATTATTCGGACCAATCATAGCACATTTTATCTGTGGGGGGGAGAGTAGGTTGCTGTCCTTTTCTCTATATCGCTGCACCCTTCCGCATATTGCGGCACCTTTTTGTGGCACGTTCTGCATAACGCGGCGGCCCATGCGGCCCCATTTCACAGCCGGCCCACCGGGAAAAGTCCTGGTTCTCCCAATGGCCAGTCAACGCCTGATACATTGTAAAATGTAGATGCTGCTAATGAGGCTGAAATGAAAGCGAGGCTGTCAGTCTCTATCATAATTCCTGATATCTCCTTTTGAGTTCCTTCCACAGAAGAAAGTCAGTCGTTTGGGTTTGGAACAACATGAATATGAGTATAAATGATGACTCATCTCATTTGACAAAATATTTTTTGTCATTTAGTTGGCAAATCTTTTATTGAGATCCATCAAGGCATTTCGAGGTAAATAGGTTTTAAAGAGTGTCTTTTTTATTTATTTATTTATTTTTTTTTTGCACTTTAAAGCAAGTCTGTTGGCTAAAAGGTATGACTATTTGGTTACAAATTACAGGTTATCATGCATGTAACTACAAAAGACAATACATTTGAGTACATGTATTTACACACACAAACACTGGAATTGAACATTACAACTGGACTATTTGCATTTTGCTCGAGTTTGTTGTACATGAACATCCTTATTGCCACGTCATGGTGTTGTATCTGTTGTCTGGGACGGATACTCCTAGTCAGGGTAAGAACATTCTGCACAAGTTATTGGAAAAAATAACAGTTACACATTAAAAACAAGTCCTTTACTGTATAGAAAAGAACATGTTACACAAACAAGATTGGGCCATGGAGCTTTGTGATGTCTTACCACCAGTAGCACAAAAGTCCCACAACTGTTTCCATCTTTTTGTGATGTGGAGCAGAGAGCACAAGTTCTCCAGTATCCTCATAACTCTTTTATTATTATTATTATTATTTATTATTATTATTATTGTCCTCCTGTATCTCACAGCCCATATACTTCCTGAGTACATGAGTGAAACACACATTGTTTTACAGGGTTAACATAATTATTTATTGTGAGTAACATTGGAATGGCCTGCCATAACACTAAGTGCTAAAAATATAAATCCTCTGAAATTTCACTTAAATTAATTTTTTTTTATACATTAACATAATGTGAAACAAAATTATTGTCATAGCAGATTTTGTACATTGCATAATATAGGGTATTAATTTATGGTTTGTGCTCCTAAGATCATCTAATATGATTCATGTTTTATAAAGACACTATCTGTACTACTGATCTTTTGTAGTGTCTAGTAGTGGTGTCTGTTTGGATCTGCCATGTAACATTAAGAGTAAAGGTTTTGACAACACATACATACATTTCCATTAGCTAGGAGTTTCACTCAAAACTTGGTTAAAATTAAAATAGCAGATTCATACAATCAGTCAGGTTAGCTATAAAACTAATGATCAGGACACTACAAATGGGCAATTTTCAGCTGTCGACATTTAACAAGACACTACACATGTTTATAACTGAGAGAAAATGATACAAACCTTAAGTCACAGGCTGTGTCTCGTTTGGAAGGCTGCGTCCTCCGGAGGTCGCATTTGTCGGCCGCATACGTCATAGAGGTTGTCTCATTTAATTTTTTTTTTTTTTTTTTTTTTTTTTTTGGGAATGCAAAAAAGGTTAACAATTGTATAAATGTAAGTGCATTTACATAAAAGGCATTGACAGTAGATAAAAGAAAAAGAAAGAAAAAAAAAATGAAACGAGACAGCCTCGATGACGTATGCGGCCGACAAATGAAACCTCCGGAGGACGCAGCCTTCCAAACGAGACACAGCCACAGTATTCCTCTTCTTTTTCTTCTTCTTCTTCCTTGGTGTTTTACGGCAGTTGGCATCCAAATTGTTGCATTACTGCCACCTACTGTCTTTACTGCCACCTACTACTTTCTTTAACTTAATCCTTGTTAATTAGATTTGTCCTTCCAGTCCAGTCCTCCTTAAGAACTTACTCAAATATTTCCTTCCTTGATCATTATTTCCACATTCTATTATACTTTTAATATTGTACTCTCCTATATCCATTCTCCTTAGCTGTTCCTTCATATCTTCCCTTTCTTGTGAATATCTCCTGCATGACATAAAAATGTGTTTAACTGTCTCCTCCTCCTGACATTCATCGCATAAACCTGTAGGATGTTTTCCTATGATATGTAGAGTTTTACAGTATTCCTCTGATGGCGTCCATTTATTTAAAGGTTTGCGGCCTTGGAGCATATCTGTATGTGCTTGATTCCATGCTCATGAGAGCTGTGACTCTGGTCCCGCCCCAATAGTAAAACGAAGCGTGATTGGTTGAAGATAGAACGTGCTACAATTGATCCGAGTAATGTGGCCATTATCTGATTGGCTTGAGTAGACGATGGGTGGAGTCCACCTATTTGTGGATTGCCTGCAGTATCGCACAATAAATGTTTCAGAATTCACAAATGCAAGCTGCCATCCACAAATGCACAGCAAGTGATTCACAAATGAATGCTGGACAGAGTTGTGTTTGTGAGTTAAAAAATATATTTGTAAATAATTTTTTTATTTGCAAATCTCATTTTATTTATTTGTGAATTCACTTTATTTTTGTGAAACTCCTAACATATATTTATAAATCCCATTCTTTTAATTTGTGAATTCATTTCATTTTTGTGAAGCTCCTTACATTTATTTGTGGATCTCATTCAATTTATTTGTGAACCAACTTTCTATTTGTCTCTGAATTAGAAACAATTCTATCTCCATACAAGGACCGAATAGATAGACACAACAGATGGACACACAGACAGAGCAGATTGTGAGAACAGATAGATACATAGACAGACAGACAGACTATAGTGAACTGTAGTGCTGCCTAGTATCCTACTGCATTTTCAGAAGAGCACCAATCAGACCGCCATGATGCCCCAAACTGCTGCACGTGCCTATGATGCCGAAAAATGCCGTACAGGAAGGCAGCATACTAGGGTTTGAGCCACCGCCATATTCACGCTGCGTCGGAGGGCTGGTCGAGTCTACTAAAAAACTGAAAGTTAACACGAAACTGCAGTTGATTATCGGGAGCACGGTAGAGCACCTGTACAACGCTTTCCCGCATGAACATCTCTGAGCGAAGCTCTGTTAATCATTATACAGGTTGGTTAGCCTCCGGAGAGGTGCATGGTATAAAAGAAAGGAATTTATGTTATGAGTGTAGAAAATGAACGTGTATTTTTTTTAGTTGCTCATCCACGACGGGGCCTTAATTTTGTTTCTCGGCATGACGATGTTAGGCATGGTTGACATATTTGCAGTAATAAGAATAAAGATTTCTAATCGTTGACCACATATTTTATAAACAATGTGAAATATGCCATAAATTAAGACTTTCTTGACTTTCCTTTCTTCAGGGTTAGCTTAAAAAAAAACTTGTGAATTCATTCGTTCGCTTTGTGCTCGTTTGTGATCTAATGTATGGACACAAGTTGCTTTACACAGAAATGTGATATTTCCCAATGAATTACAGAAACTTTGTTACACTTTATAATAAGGTTCCATTCATTAACATAAGCCTAGTAAATGCAGTAGGTATTATGAACAAACAATGAACAATATATTTTTTACAGCATTTATTAATTGTAATGTTACATAATAAAAATACAATTGTTAATTGTTAGTTCATGTTAGTCCATAGTGCATTAACTAATGTTAACACATACAGCTTTAGATTTTAAAAAATGTATTAGGCTATAAGTTGAAACTAACATTAACCAAGATTAGTAAATGCTGTAAAAGTAGTTTCTTTTAACTAATGTTGTTAACTGGGGGTTAACAAATTGAGTCTTATTGTAAAGTGTTACCAGAAACTTTGTGTTCACCCAGCCTCTGGAAAGCTGTGATTGGTTTAATCTCAACTCATGATATGCCTTTTGATTCCTGACTCCTGCTCAGGTGTCAAGAAGTCGAGATCTGAGGAACGTGCAGTGTTTGAACGATCTGATATCTGAGCAGGAGCACTGGACCCTTCAACACGGGTGAGTCCACAATAATGTCCCATCTTGTGACCCGTCCATTCATTCGGGATGCATCAATCTTTCATTCCTCCTTCCAGTTCTGCTTAAGATGGGATTCAGACTGATATACTATTTATTGTCAAATTCATAGGCCTATTCCTTTCTGCACTACACAATTTATGGATAGTTTTAAGCATCGCTTGATGCAGATTGTTATAATGGGTGATTTATTCTGCAAATGATCAGGTGGCAACTTTTTACTCTTGTCTCGGGAGATTCTTGGCTCTTATCTTACCCCAAATATTTGACCTCTTTCAAAGACAAGTTAAGTTGACTCTTCCCTCAATAGTAATGTTTAAAATGAAAGCTTTAGATACTCATCTACTAACCTGTTTATAGTTTAAACTGAAGTGTTTACTATATGGAACAACTTTTACCTGGAAAAGTTCTGCTGTGCTTTCTAACACAATTCATTCTATCAGGTTGATTGTATGAAACGTTAAGATCACATTTCTGTGAGCTAGACTAATTGCTTTATGTATAAGATGTCAGTCCATATGCAGTGCCACATTATCTATTGATCCTTAGGGGGCTTTCACACTGGGCACATTTGCTGAGGTCCGATTCCGAGTGCGATTGTTCCCAGTGCCCCCCGCAGCTTTGGTCTGGTTTCACACTCACTTGATTCTATCGAACCCCGGTCCATTTGCGTTCATCTTACGTCATCACAAACACGCATGGAGAACACAACGCGACTCATCATACTTTTGTTATTTTGGTGCCATTATGCACAGCAGAGTGAACGACAACTGCGTATATGTGCGCTTCATAGTGTAACTCATCAGATGTCCAGGGGAAGGCGGCTTGCTGCTGCTCGCAAACGGCGTTTTTTGAGGAGACAGCTGATTGCAAGGAATTCATTTGCATCTTTGTTTACACTGCACGCTTACTCACGCTCGTGTCCAAGGTGAAGTTATCGCCACTGTCATCTCCTATTATACCGTATATTTATAACCTATAATAGTATTTATATATAGTATTTATAAGTTGTATAGATAGATGTCGTCATGCGCAGGTTACTTTGCTTCCTGAACGAGTGCGCACCCGAGTCTGAGTTGCTTTCACATTCACGTGAATCGCACTACAGTTCCATTGCAACCGAACTCAGACCACCTCCTACAGGTAGTCTCGGGTTCGGTACCGCGGTGCGCTCCCCGGTCTGCATGACAGCTTTCACATTACCAATTTTTCATGCGAACCGTGCTGTGTTTCGAACTAAACTGCCAGTGTGAAAGCACCCTTAGAGTCACCGAAATGTTTAACCGAACCTGCAAGAAGAGATTGAGCACTGTTGTTAATGTGTTGCAAGATAGTGTTTTGCAAGTATACTTTACAGTTCTGTTAGATTGTGGCAAAGTCAATATCCATAGGCTAACCTATTACAGTTTTTCTCAACCTATTTTACTTTTTTCCTCCAAACTCAAGTCACTGCTCTCAAAACAATTAAAGAGAGAGTTTACCCCAAAAAATTAAAATTCTCACATCATTTACTCACCCTCATGCCATCCCAGTCTTTCTTCTGTAGAACACAAATGAAGATTTTTAGAAAAATATCTCAGCTCTGTAGGTCCATACAGCGCAAGTGAACGGTGACCAGACCATTCAAACTCAAATCACATAAAGGCAGCATAAAAGTAATCCATAAGTCTCAAGTGGTTAAATCTGTATCTTCAGAAGCAATATAATAGGTGTGGGTGAGAAACAAATCAATGTTTAAGTCCTTTTTTTTTTTTTTACTATAAATCTCCACTTTCACATTCTTGCATTGAAAGGGCCCACAGAGCTGAGATCTTCTACAAATCTTTGTTTGGGTTCTGAAGAAGAAATTAATTCATACACAACTGGGATAGCATATGGGTGAGTAAAAATGAGAGAATTTGCATTTTTGGGTGAACTATCCTTTTAACACAGCCATCTGATAACTTTGTAATTGTCCTAAATAAGTTTAAAATTTTCATTAATTTAATACAAAAAACACTGTGCACAAAATTCTCCAATGTTTTCACAACAGTTCATACAGCCAACCAAAACTTTAATATATCTGGTAAAAGAAAATTGCAGCTCTTTTTATTGGTTTACACATCACAAAAATGTATGTACCATTTTTCCAAACACAACAAACAATACTCTGTAATTTGTCATTATCAATTGCATATTATAGCCCCCAATTGATATCTGGTGGGTTTAGTAATACACACAGGAAATGCAATTTACCAAGTTATGTACACAGCTATCAGAACTGCATTAACTTTAAAAGGGAAAGTGGAAATAGAACAAGAAAAAGAATGAGAAGGGTAAAAGGGAGAGGAGTAAGAGGTGGTGGGGTGGAGTTAGAGGAAGACTGGAAGAGGTAGCAAGAGATGAGGGGAGAAGGTGCAAGAAAAGGAGAGGGTGTAGGAAGAGTAGAGGACGGGGAGAAAAGATGGGATTGCATTGGTGTAGAGCCCATCACTGTTCCTGGAGGCCCCACAACACTGCGCATTTTGTATATCTCCCTTATCTGACACACCCAATTCAGGTCGTAGAGTCTCTACTAATGAGCTAATGAGTTGAATCAGGTGTGTTTAATTAGGGAGATATCCAGAATGTGTAGTATTGGGGACAGGATTGAGAACACTGGTGTAGTAGAAAGAGCAAGAGGAGAAATTGTAAGACATGAACAGAGAGGAAGGGGACAGCAGGGTGGAGACATAGAGGGAAAGGGTACAGACAGTTTTCAAATGAAACGGTGCCACCCTAATTGACCATGTGATAAATCAGAGATTTCAGCCCAACATAAACGGATCCACAGTAGCTTCAATTAACTGGACATTTCAGAGGGAAAACCGGTAAGTAACTCTGGCATTCCACTTCTACTGTATATTTATGGGTGTTGTACTATACTATGATTGTTCTCTAAATGTACAAAAATTTCAGGATTGAATTTAAAGAATATTCAGGGTGACGAACAAGGCTCTTTTCAATTGAATAATAGCGTGCCATTGTTGACAGTGGTCCAGAACCATCTGCCTCAAAGAAATTTAGCAAAAAATAGTACAAGACAATCAACTATTACATAATATTCAGTAATGCAGTCTGGCCACAATTGTTCGTGTTGTAACGAGAAATGACATCCAGATGAAGCAGGTATACAAAAAAACCCTTTAAGAGGATATTTATCAGAGTGAAAGAGACACAGAATTACTGTACTTTACTAAGCTATTCCTGGAACTTATGTGTCTATGTATTTGGGATGTGCATGGATAGTCAACATTCTATTAATTGCTCGATGCGCCTGTGTTCTAATAACAAAATGAGTATTTTGTTATTCTGCATGTTCAATAAAGGTCTTAAACCCGATCCAGCCTGACGTGCCTGACAAACTTCAGGTTTTGGGTCAGGTTTGGGCTATTTTTTTAGTATAGGGCGAGTTAGGGGCTGTTCAAAAGTGTTTATGTGTGTGTGCTGGACAGATGTCTTTGACCGTTGTGCCACATCTCACTTTTTTTCAGCATTTCGTGCAGGACCACCATATTTTATTTATAAACTCATCTCGAGACACCATGCACATGACAATACTAGCTAGCGTTCATTGCCTCATGGAAATGTGAATCTATCAGGTTTGGCACTTAAATTATGTATTTTCCATGGGTTAAGAATACTATGTTGAAGGCAGTGACAGTTTGATTATACACTGAGTATTATGAACACCTGCTTATTGATGCGATTATCTAATCAGCCAGTATGTGGCAGCAGTGCAATCATGCAGATATGGGTCAGGTGCTTCAGTTAATATTCACATCAACCATCAGTGTGGGGAAAAGAAAATTTGATCTCCGTGTTTTCGACCGTGGCATGATTGTTGGTGCCAGACGGGCTGGTTTGAGTATTTCTGTAACTGCTGATCTCCTTGGATTTTCATGCACAACAGTCTCTAGAGTTTACTCAGAATGGTGCCAAACAAAAAAATACAGTGAGCTGCAGTTTTGCAGAAGGAAATGCCTTGTTGATGAGAGAGGTCAACAGAGAATGGCCAGATTGTTTCGAGCTGACAGAAAAGCTATGGTAATTCAAAAACCAATCTGTACAATTGTAGTGAGCAGAATAGCTCAGAATGCACAATGTGTCAAACCTTGAGGCAGATAGGCTACAACAGCAGAAGACCACATCAGGCACTTTATTAGGACCATAGTGTTCCTAATAAAGTGCTCTGTGAGTGTATTTATTTTACTTTAATGCTAGTGATTTTATCATTTGAAGATCTATGTATTGTGCTATTTAGGCTTATACCTCACTGTGCACTTTATTCCCCAATATTTTGTGTTTGACGCTTATCCACTGCAATAAACATTCTTTTCCCAAATCCCAACTCCCGACAAATGACAGAATAACCGCTCGTGAACCCTCGCGGTTAACCCAATATTACAAACTGTAACCATGCACATCCCTACTACAGTATATACCATAGTGGAAAAAAAATGCAGGCCTCTCGATGCCTAGTGCTGCATCAAAGTAGGAATTCAGACAGTTCTGCAACAGTTATAAACTTTAATCAATATCATTACTATAAAAAAGAGTAACTTACTGTATTGTACATTTGTGTTCTTTTTACTCTAGAGGATTTTGGAGTTGGATGTCAGTGTGACACATGAGTATTTGTATATTGATGAAGCTGGCTTCAATCTTTACAAAAAAAGAGAATAGGGAAGAATGTGATCGACTGTAGCATGCTGGCCAATGACCCTGGACAACGGGGAGGCTACACCAGTTTCAACCAATGGTATTGTGAAAGACAGTGCTGTCTTGAGGCCATATGATACAGAAAGGACCCTACATTTTTAAAACTGCCTTAATGAAATCCTAAGATGACCAGGAGAAAGATTAGCGAAATTTTGTAGTTGTTTTGGACAATGTCCCATTCCAACATTTAGCGCTGGTGCGTGAATGATTTGAACATCACCCACGTTTCAGGATGGTGTTCCTTCCACCATATTCTCCTTTCCTGAAACCAATTGAGAAGTTCTTCTCTTGGAGGCGGAAAATGTTTGATCGCAACCTTACAACCAAGTAAGACTTCAAGCAATGTAAGATGCATGTGGAGATGTTTAGGCAGAGTCTTTGATCAAGCATGGATTCAACATTTACACAGCTTTTTTCTGTGTAGAATATATAAGAATATATTCTGTGAGGTAGATGAAATTCTCTGGTCAGATGTAAATGAGTGTGATCAATAAAGTTCAGTCATTGCAGTACACATTTGTTGGATGGTTGTGTGTGTTTGTATTCATATACTGTGTGTGTGTATATATATTATATATATATATATATATATATATACACTATATTGCCAAAAGTATTCTCTCATCTGCATTTAGACGCATATGAACTTAAGTGACATCCCATTCTTAATCCATAGGGTTTAATATGATGTTGGCCCACCCTTTGCAGCTATAACAGCTTCAACTCTTCTGGGAAGGCTTTCCACAAGGTTTAGGAGTGTGTCTATGGGAATTTTTGACCATTCTTCCAGAAGCGCATTTGTGAGGTCAGACACTGATGTTGGACGAGAAGGCCTGGCTCGCAGTCTTCGCTCTAATTCATCCCAAAGGTGCTCTATCGGGTTGAGGTCAGGACTCTGTGCAGGCCAGTCAAGTTCTTCCACACCAAACTCGCTCATCCATGTCTTTATGGACCTTGCTTTGTGCACTGGTGCGCAGTCATGTTGGAACAGGAAGGGGCCATCCCCAAACTGTTCCCACAAAGTTGGGAGCATGGAATTGTCCAAAATCTCTTGGTATGCTGAAGCATTCGGAGTTCCTTTCACTGGAACTAAGGGGCCAAGCCCAGCTCCTGAAAAACAACCCCACACTATAATCCCCCCTCCACCAAATTTCACAGTTGGCACAATGCAGTCAGACAAGTACCATTCTCCTGGCAACCGCCAAACCCAGACTCGTCCATCAGATTGCCAGATGGAGAAGTGTGAATCGTCACTCCAGAGAATGCGTCTTCACTGCTCTAGAGTCCAGTGGCAGCGTGCTTTACACCACTGCATCTGACGCTTTGCATTGCACTTGATGTATGGCTTGGATGCAGCTGCTCGGCCATGGAAACCCATTCCATGAAGCTCTCTATGCACTGTTCTTGAGCTAATCTGAAGGGCACATGAACTTTGGAGGTCTGTAGCGATTGACTCTGCAGAAATTTTGCGACCTCTGCGCACTATGCGCCTCAGCATCCGCTGACCCCGCTCTGTCATTTTACGTGGCCTACCACTTTGTGGCTGAGTTGCTGTCATTCCCAATCGCTTCCACTTTGTTATAATACCACTGACAGTTGACTGTGGAATATTTAGTAGCAAGGAAATTTCATGACTTGTTGCACAGGTGGCATCCTATCACAGTACCACGCTGGAATTCACTGAGCTCCTGAGAGCGGCCCATTCTTTCACAAATGTTTGTAGAAGCAGTCTGCATGCCTAGGTGCTTCATTTTATACACCTGTGGCCATGGAAGTGATTGGAACACCTGAATTCAATTATTTGGATGGGTGAGCGAATACTTTTGGCAATATAGTGTGTATATATATATATATATATATATATATATATTATACACACAAATATTTTTTGTGAGAACTCGTATAACATCTCATTGAAAAACTTTAGAGTAAACATGTATTTTCATTAGTGTGTTTGTGTGTCTAGCTAGATATGTTATAAAATTAATAGAGAGCACAGCTATAGTTTTGATGTTAGGATTTACTTTGAATAAATGCATTACTAGAAAAAAAGTATAGTTCTTCATTATGCAGTGAAATTGAATTGTGTGCTTAGTTGCTGTGTTAATTGCTTTGAGAGAAATTGCATTAGTTTGTTGAAATGTGTAAAATCGTTTGAGGAAAACTAGTGCATTTTGCGCTGATCGATCTGTATTTTGTCATGTTATGAGCCCTGATTGACAATACCCAGTAACACTTTTTTTTTATTTTATTTATTTATTTATTTTTTACTTGTGTAAAAGTGTGTGCTGTGTTGATTTAATATGGTTCCAGTGTACATGGCATCACACAAAACCTGTGTGACAATAGCCAATACTACTTGACTCTTTTTACGTGATGTTCTTGCATCTTTACGGCATGCTACTGAACTCAAATTGTGAAAGACGTGGAACTGCTCAAGTATGAGAAAGTTTCTGTGTTTCTAAACATGTTTATAAAAATGTGTAATTTATGGGTGTAAGCATTACCCATGGGGAGAGCTTTCCAATTCTTCTCTCAGATTAAACAGTTTCAAAAGTTGCAACAGTTCAAATATTTGGTAGATGTCATCAAGACATAGATGCCTTATGTCAGATTTATGACTGTTTTTTTAGCATGGTATTTTGTAGCAGGTATGTTACTAAGCATTAGGTGTTCACATTTTTTACAGTTGTCAGAGTTAATTCCATTTAGCTAATGGGAAACTTCGTTGACAGTAAACAAACTCTATATAACACATGTTTTGTGGTGAATAACTACTTCAGTATGAATGAGAATGTTTGGGCCATTTGTCATTGTGAGAGTCTTTCAGTTTGCAAGGTGTAAAAACTCCATACTCCTGCTCTCCAAACACGTTGCTCGGCCTTGCTGATTCAAACATTGTAGTATGATGCCATTCATTCTTGGAAACATTCCTGTCATAATACAGCTCTGAGTAAGACTCTTACCTAATGTGATAGCCCTCAGGTCTTTTTTTTTTTTTTTAAACTCCAGTTGTCTTGTATCTGTTTGATCTTTTGGGGAAGCACCTGTTTAAAAATAGCCAAGTGCTTTATTTCTTTAGAATGATTATCACTGGTCAGTCAATATTAGATTTCACATGGCCGATACTGATATTTGTTGTAATTGCTGATATAATGCCTATATATTACACAATGCAATTTAATGGTGGCACATTGTCTGCAATTAAACTTATTTTAAATGGTATTCACTCAAAATTCACAAAAAAAGTTCAGTGCCAAGGCTGTTGGCAGGTTTTGTAACTGACATAAGGGGAAACCAGGGGTGGACTGGCCATCTGGAGAACCGGGACTTTTCCCGATGGGCCAGCCGCGAAACGGGACCAATTGGGCCGCGATAAGCTGAAATGGGCGCGCTATGCAGAATGAGCCACAAAACGGCGCCGCGATATGCCGAAGGGGGCAGCGACATGTAAAATACCGGGCCGATTTCCCTTCCCAGTCCACCCCTGGGGGAAACTAACACTTCTGTAAATTGGCCAAGCAGACAAAGAAATCAGCCAAGATCTCAAAAAAAATCGTGGACCTCCACAAGTCTGGGTCATCCTTGGGAGCAATTTCCAAATGCCTGAAGGTACCATGTTCATCTGTACAAACAATAGTATGCAAGTATAAACACCATTGGACCATGCAGCCATCATACCACTCAGGAAGGAGACTCATTCTGTCTCCTAGAGATTAACGTAGTTTGGTGCGAAAAGTGCAAATCAATCCCAGAACAACAGCAAAAGTCCTTGCGAAGATGCTGGAGGAAACAGGTAGACAAGTATCTATAACCACAGTAAAACAAGTCCTATATCGACATAACCTAAAGGCTGCTCAGCAAGGAAGAACCAATGCTCCAAAACTGCCAAAAAACAAAAAACAAAAGAAAGAATACAGTTTGCAAGTGCACATGGGGACAAATATCTTATTTTTCGGAGAAATTTCCCTTGGTCTGATGAAACTAAAATTGAATTGTTTGGCCATAATGACCATCATTATGTTTGGAGGAAAAAGAGTGAGGCTTGCAAGCCGAAGAACACCATCCCAGCCGTGAAGCATGGGGAGTGGCAGCATCATGATGTGGGGGTGTTTTGCTGCAGGAGGGGCCGGTGCACTTCACAAAACAGATGGAATCACGAGGAAGGAAAATTGTGTGGATATATTGAAGCAACATCTCAAGACATCAGAAAGCACAATTGCAAATGGGTCTTCCAAATGGACAGTGACCCCAAGCATACCTCAAGTTGTGGAAAAATGGCTTAAGGACAACAAAGTCACGGTATTGGAGTGGCCATCACAAAGTCCTGACCTCAATCTGATAGATAATTTGTGGGCAGAATTGAAAAAGTGTGTGCGAGCAAGGAGGCCTACAAACCTGCCAAAATTCCAGCAACTTATTGTGAGAAGCTTGTGGAAGGCTACCCAAAACATTTGACCCAAGTTAAACAAATTAAAGGCAATGCTACCAAGTACTAACAAAGTGTATGTAAATGTCTGACCCACTGGGAATGTGATGAAAGAAGTAAAAGCTGAAATAAATCATTCTCTCTACTATTATTCTGACATTTCACATTCTTAAATAAAGTAGTGATCCTAACTGACCTAAGACAGGGAATGTTTTTCTACGATTAAATGTCAGGACTTGTGAAAAACTGAGTTTAAATGTATTTGGCTAAGATGTATGTAAACTTCTGACTTCAACTGTATCTGTAGGTTTTTGCTGCATGTCCCATATATGGTCCGGTGCAGCAGTAACTGCTGTTTGTTCTGCAGCACAGTCTGCCTCAGCTCAGGCCTGACTTGTTGTCTAGTCAAAAACAACTCTCTCGATTTTCCATAAACCTGAGCTACGGAGACCCGGGCTGGGGCTTTATGACTGCAGTTTGCATGGATGTGCAAGAGGGTGAGTGATTGGGTGAAGTTTTGTGTACACATGCTTTCTGGTTTATAAGCGGTCAGGCCTGTAAGAGTGGTATTGCCAACAGGGGCGACACTAATTAGTCCACCTCCCTAATTTCAAACTTGCAGTTTCCTAAAACAACCCCCTCCTAACCATACAGAGCCCTGTAGACCTGCACATGTGCTGTCAGATTGCTTTGCAACTACCTCAACATATTCCCATTTATAAACCACTCTGCCAACACATACTCGCATTCATTCCATACCTCTCACAGTAGTTCCATGTTCCACGCTTCCATGTGTCAGAATCAGTCATGGTTGTTTAAAACCATTAGAGTTCAATTATAACCACACCCTCACCTAGGCAGAGCTCTCCAACATGCATACATTTGGACATTTGTAAAGGATAGTCCCAGATTTCTATTTGTATAGTGAGTGAATGAATGAATGAGTGGAAGGCTGGGAGTGTTTGACTTCACTTTGATGACTGGAGACCAGTGGTTTTCAAACTCTGTTTCCCCATTATCAAAGTCAGTTTTCGAAGGCCCCCCTACACAGTTTATGATTTTTTCTCTTGTACTTTAGCTGAAATAAGTTTGTTTTTTTTTTTTTTTGTATTAAAAGAAACTAGGGCTATCAATACATGTGACAATTTTTTGTGTGTGTTTTAAATGTTAAAACATTTAGTTTTTTTTTCCTCGGGTAAGAAAACCAAAACAAAAAAATGTAACATAGCTGTTTGTGTTTGCCACAGAAATTCACTGGATGCAATATTTGTTACTGCGGACATCTTTGTAACTTAAAATTGCTGCTCAATATGCTCAACTAGCTTTGTATGAATGCATATCTCTCAAATTATGAAAATTGTGGAAGTGCTGACTTAAAAATGTCAAATTTGTTCACCAAGGTTGAATGTTGCGGTGAAAAACTGTCTGAGAGCTTGTGAACTTCCTGATTTTTCTCCAGAGTAAAGACTTAAGGTTATACTTTGTTTTTCCATTTCCTGGTATGTCTTGCACAGAGTCAGGCGATGCAGCCTTTCAAAGTATACTCTTGATTGTGAGCCCATACGGACGTATTTGATACATGCGGATGTGTTCAACGCATGTGCACTACAACTTCTTTGAGTACACTTTGGCCCTTAGAAATGTAATGTCAGTTTACATGTTGCACTACATCTTCTCTTTTAGCTTTTTAATATGCTAATTTAATTATTTTAATACAATGTTGTTTATTTGAAGTCATTTTAAGACATTGTGGCGCCTTGGAAGTTTTAATAAGATGCCCTAGTGGCTGCTGTAGACTGAGGAACTAACTGTAAAAAATAGACAGATTTTCTTTGCTACCATTTTGCAACGGTCTTGTGTTATTTGAAGGGAAATGTCTTGTCACTTGCAGCACTTCCATTTACTGACAGAAATAAGCCAAATCTCAAAGGTGGTAGAAACGTGTTGAGTAATGAGCTGCCTTTTCTGTCAAGCTTGTCAAATGTTTGGACTTGACTTGCTGGAATGAGAGTAATTTCCATTTTTCAGTGCTATGACTGATGTGGCTCTTGCTTCATTTGTTTGAAGGTAAGCTGTAATGTCTTGTTTCTTCTGTAGATGGAGTATCTGAAAGTTGTTCGAAAGAATGAAACTTGTAGAAATCAATTTCAATAACAGCTCTGTTTGATTTTGTTACTAACACCAACTACTAGTGGTTGATCGATGTGGGTTTTTCTATGGGCACTACCAATATCATGCGATTAACTAATAAGCCAATCTTGTGGCAGCAATGCAATGCATAAAATCAGGCAGATATGGGTCAGGAGCTTCAGTTATTTTCACATCAACCATTAGAAT
Source organism: Myxocyprinus asiaticus (assembly GCF_019703515.2). Lineage (NCBI taxonomy): Eukaryota > Metazoa > Chordata > Actinopteri > Cypriniformes > Catostomidae > Myxocyprinus > Myxocyprinus asiaticus. The sequence continues at coordinate 18,475,151 of NC_059378.1, read as the reverse complement.
GGGGAAATATTTTTTTATCTCAGTGATCTCGACCCTGGCTTGATTGTTGGTGCCAGACGGACTGGTTTGAGTATTTGTGTAACTGCTGATCTCCTGGGATTTTCACACACAACAGTCTCTAGAGTTTACTCTGAATGGTGCCAAATACAAAAAATATCCAGTGAGTGGCTTTTCTGTGGACGGAAACGCCTTGTTGATGAGAGTGGTCAACAGAGAATGGCCAGACTGGTTTGAGCTGACAAAGGCTACGGTAACTTGGATAACCCCTCTGTACAATTGTAGTCAGCAGAATAGCATCTCAGAATACACAACACGTTAAACCTCGAGGCGGATGGGCTACAACAGCAGAAGACCACCTCATTCCACTTCTGTCAGCCAAGAACAGAAAGCTGAGGCTATGGTGGACCTACCATCTGTGTACCTCAGCAGAAATCGAGATTCCTCAGACCAGGCTATGTTTTTCCAGTCTTTAACTGTCCAGTTTTGGTGAACCTGTGCCCACTGCAGCTTGTGCATGAAAATCCCAGGAGATCAGCAGTTACAGAAATACTAAAACCAGCCCGCCTGGCACCAAAAATCATGCCATGGTCGAAATCACTGAAATCAAATTTTTTCCCCATTCTGATGGTTGATGTGAACAAACTGATGCTCCTGACCTGTATCTGAATGATTTTATGCATTGTGCTGCTGCCACACAATTGGCTGATTACATAATCACATTATAAGTAGGTGTACAGGTATACCTAATAAAGTGGTCGGTGAGTGTATATTATAGAGAGAGATTGTAAATGTATACATGGATAGATGCTGTTTAAAAAGCATCTGTTTCGTTTGTTATTTTTTGAAGTTTTGACAACGTACTGTCATTATAAAATGTGTAAATGTGTCCGTATAATGGAATGTGTCCATACTTTTGAGTGTTGGTGTACCCAAATTGCTGAAATAAATGAAGATGGGTAGATTTTGGTCAGTAGATTTTGGAAATTACACAAGGTTGGAAATAACACTTCTGTTGTTCCACAACAAAGAGCTGCTTGCCACTGGATTTTTTTCGGAGTTTGTCTCTTTGTGGGTGCATCTGTCATGTGTGCTTGTGTTTGTGTGCCAGTTACAGTAGATGTAAAAAATAGAATAGGTTAATAAGAAATCAGGACATAGCCAAAAAAGAGAGTATGAATTAAATGCTTTAACCTGAACATTCTGCTTCTGGCCTAGTTCTGTTTTAGAGATGCTTGAATTTACACTCTCTCGGCACCTCTAATTAAAACTTATTTTTAGGAGATAAATTAATTTGTTTAACTCGCAGTGAAACATCACACCCAGGTGTTTAAACATTCTCTCATCAGCATTTGTCTTAATTGTGGTGCTGACAAGAATTATTTAATGCTTGAAGAAGGTCCACATATTTTACATTTTGCTGTGATGGAGGGAGGAGAGTGGATGGAGAGATGGATGAGCATTTCCAGGGTGGCTTGTTTGGCCAGCAGGAGGTGCCGGGATTTTATGAGAGACTATTTCTCTAATACTCTCTTGAACAGTTTTCTTTTTTTTTTTTCTGACACTTTTTCATTTTCACCCACCCACACATACACATATTCTCTGCTCATCCTTAAGGGGGTAGATGGACCGGTCCAACAGGCTTGAACTGTCTCAGACACAGACTGCCTGTTCATACTGAGACAAGTTCGCCTATACAACATCAAAGCACTAGATATCCTAAGTCTGAGAGCTCAGGCATTCTTACCTTTCACAGACTCATCAACCTTGAGGCCTGCAGAGAAATCTGTGCCCTTTTTACTCTGTGGTCACTGGGAATAGAAAAGTAATCTAAAAAATCTTTCTGCATCTGCTAATGTGTAAAACAATATTGATTTCCTTGTAGGCCATCGTTAATCTGTTAATGTTTGCTCCACAGACCTACACCTGTGAAACAAGTCTAAACTTGAATACATTTTTATACAGCCTTTGGTCCACAGTCACACTCATGGACTTTGATTGGTGTGTAAAGGACTGTGCACGACTAATCGAATACTCGTTCTGCACCAGCACCAATGCTGAATTATCCTGTACTTTCCCTCTGGATCTCTCTTTAATCTCGCAGTTACAATTGAGTCCACTGAGGGGCACTGTGGATGTGTGTCATCAAGGTGTTGAATAATAGGAGGAGACATGGTGTCTTTGTGTGCTTTCAAGTGAAGTCAATTGTGGCAATTCTTATATTTTGATTATTGAATTTTACTCTGTTGGTATTTGGTTCTTTTTGGAGTCATGCATACCAATGGACAGGGATCTGTTGTTATGGTGGAAGGAAAAGGCAAAGCCGTACAAGAAATTCTGAAGCTTATCAGACCGGAATGTGCATTAAATATCTGAACATGGGCAGAGCACATTTTATAGAAAGCCTTTCACCACTTGTTTTTCTGAAAAATAATGTGAAATGATAAAAATATAATGGCCTTTATGTAGTCTGAGAGTTTATATATCTCTGCATTACCCTAATGCAATTAGTATTGGTTTCTATGTAAGCTCAGGGTGTATGCAAATGTTTTTAACTGTTATTTTTAAATCTTTTATTATTATTAATGCATGTTGTTCATTTCACTTTTGTCTAAAAGAAAAGAATAGTTTGAAGTTAGCTTTTTTGAAAACAAAATATAAGTTTCACGTAAGTGTCATACTTGTAAATTAAAATGTAATTTAAAAATTTCAAGTAATCGATTGCTAATTTTTTTTGGTTAAAGCCTTTGCACACCAAACACGACATGGTTATGCGAAACGGATCGCAGACAAATGGCCCTTTCACATTAAATGCGAGGCGAATGATCACCGTTAACATGTTCACGCCTGTACAATAGGTGGTGCTAATTGACAAGCAACTTTACACCGGTAGGGTAGGTGGCGCAAAGGACCTTTCAGCTGGTCTGCTTTTTGCCCATCACGGAAGAGTTTAGTAGTAAACAACCATGGAATCACAGTACAAAAGACAAGCAAGCAAGACGATCAATAAAATAAAATGCATATCCCTACAAGCTGCAGCAGTGATGATGACTGTGTTGTTGATTTGATCAATGAGAAAGAAAACATTCGAGAAATTTCAAAAGACTGCAGCTCACCTGCTGGACAAGGTGACTGACAGTATTATCATGTATACACAGTCTAAGGGGTGATTTAGAATGAATAATAATAATATTATCAGCTAAAACATGATATAAATTGAAATAATACTGATTATATGCCAATTGTTTTATGTTATGAATTAAATGTGACATCTAAACGCTCCAAGAACCTGTATAATGCATACTATAAAACGCAAATCCCAATCAACAAAACCTGTCTTTAGTCTGACCCATTATTAGATACTTTACCGTTAACGACTGTAAAGCTGTTAACGACTTTTAAAGATAGCACAGCAATAAAGACTACATAATTTTGTGGAGAAACATTCAACACACAATGTTTTTGGTATTAAAAGGTACACAATGCACTGCAAGTCACAGTAATAGTATTAATATTATTAATATTTGGTGTGGAAAAACACTTAATATCCATAAAGTTGTTTATTTAACAAAGATTCAAAGGCAAGGATGCAACAATAGTGTTGAAGTCAGTTTACATACAATTAGGTTGAAGTCATTAAAACTCATTTTTTAACCACTCCACAGATTTCATATTAGCAAACTATAGTTTTGGCAAGTCGTTTAGGACATCTACTTTGTACATGACGCATGTAATTTTTCCAACAGTTGTTTACAGACAGATTGTTTCACTTTTAATTGACTATCACAATTCCAGTGGGTCAGAAGTTTACAGACACTAAGTTAACTGTGCCTTTAAGCAGCTTGGAAAATTCCAGAAAATGATGTCAAGCCTTTAGGCAATTTGCTTCTGATAGGAGGTGTACTGAATTGGAGGTGTACCTGTGGATGTATTTTAAGGCCTACCTTCAAACTCAGTGCCTCTTTGCTTGATATCATGGTAAAATCAAAAGAAATCAGCCAAGATCTCAGAAAAAAAAATTGTGGATCACCACAAGTCTGGTTCATCCTTGGGAGCAATTTCCAAATCCCTGAAGGTACCACATTCATCTGTACAAACAATAGTACGCAAGTATAAACACCATAGGACCACGCAGCCATCATACCATTCAGGAAGGAGACGCATTCTGTCTCCTAGAGATGAACGTAGTTCGGTGCTAAAAGTGCAAATCAATCCCAGAGCAACAGCACAGGACCTTGTGAAGATGCTGGAGGAAACAGGTAGACAAGTATCTATATCCACAGTAAAACAAGTCCTATATCGACATAACATGAAAGCCTGCTCAGCAAGGAAGAAGCCACTGCTCCAAAACCGCCAGACTACAGTTCGCAAGTGCACATGGGGACAAAGGTCTTACTTTTTGGAGAAATGTCCTCTGGTCTAATGAAACAAAAATTTAACTGTTTGCCATAATGACCATTGTTATGTTTGGAGGTAAAAGGGTAAGACTTGCAAGGCGAAGAACGCCATCCCAACCGTGAAGCATGGGGGTGGCAGCATCATGTTTTGGGGGCGCTTTGCTGCAGGAGGGACTGGTGCACTTCACAAAATAGATGACATCATGAGAAAGGAAAATTATGTGGATATATTGAAGCAACATCTCAAGACATCAGCCAGGAAGTTAAAGCTCGTTCGCAAATGGGTCTTCCAAATGGTCATTGACCCCAAGCATACCTCCAAAGTTGTGGAAAATGGCTTAAGGACAACAAAGTCAAGGTATTGGAGTAGCCATCACAAAGCACCTGACCTCAGTCCGATAGAAAATTTGTGGGCAGAACTGAAAAAGTGTGTGCGAGCAAGGAGGCCTACAAACCTGACTCAGTTACACCAGTTCTGTCAGGAGGAATGGGCCAAAATTCCAACAATTTATTGTGAGAAGCTTGTGGAAGGCTCCCCAAAATGTTTGAGACAAGTTAAACAATTGAAAGGCACTGCTACCAAATACCAACAAAGTGTATGTAAACTTTTGACCCACTGGGAATGTGATGAAAGGAATAAAAGCTTAAATTATTCTCTCTACTATTATTCTGACATTTCACATTCTTAAAATATAGTAGTGATCCTAACTGACCTAAGACAGGGAATGTTTTCTACGATGAAATGTCAGGAATAGTGAAAAACTGAGTTTAAATGTATTTGGCTAAGGTGTATGTAAACTTCTGACTTCAACTGTATTAAGAGATATAAGAGAACTCTCACACAAGATTAAATGCAAAGGCAAAAATGCAGCAAAATGGAATGCATTATGAAGACAATCCACAAAAGATCAGTTTTTTTTTTTTTTTAAAGGGGAAGCCTCTAAGCATTGTCGACAACTTGATGCCCAATGACAAAGCGTCATTCGGCCTTCCCTTGGATGGCGCCAATGCTGCTTCAGCATCGTGCATGTGTGCATTGAGAATGCGTGAGGCAGAGGCTGCTGATTTTCACTATCAGGATTTTATTCTGGTTTATTTGAATTATTCCAGAGGAATAAAAGTGTTTAAATGGTTGGATATTAAACGGGTTTATACTAGTATTATGACCCTGTCCCTGACTACCATGTCACTCCTGTTTATCACAACTGTTTGCTGTTAGCCTGCTATAGTTTGTCAGTGCAGTCTGTAATGTAGCAGATTGAAAGGTAAACATCAGAGCATATTTTTGCAGCTCAGCAGACAGCAGTGTGGTGGTGGATTGTGTCTGAGTGTTGATTTCATGCTACGTTGTTACCTAGTTGGTGAGACACAATGCTGGAAAGTCAGATAAACAACGTACGTTTTTTACTCTCCGTGACAAGCTTATAGCTAACTAGATAACCATATAGCTACTTTCATTGCTTGTCAGCTGAGTGGAAGCTAATGTGTAAACATGTATTCACCAAACTGTTTTGTTCAGGATTCACAGTTTGGTACCCCCTTCAACAGATGCCATTTGTAGAAATTCACTATTCACAATCAACCATGATTAATTTAATCCAGGAGTGAAAGTGTCCAATAACAACGGTTACTGAGATTAAGCGAGTAGTATTCAGCTGGTCATGTGATTCTAAAATGGCAGCCCCCATGAGAGCGCCCCTGCCCCATGTAGAATAAAACGGCTTTTATAAGGTTGCTGATATGACTGGAGTCCTCATCTCATGTGAGTGGTCATGATTTTATACATATGTTTCAAAATTATAATTCATTTCTTCAGGAGTAAAACTTTTTTAAAGGGGAAAAAATTACTGAGTGCACCTTTAAATAATTAAGAGTCTGGCAAAAGGAAAACAATTGATTGTTTTGGATAATATTAATATGTAACGGAGTTAACATAGCCCTAGATAAATTAGTTGTTAATTAACTTTTGCTGTTTTTCTGTAGTTAATATGAGTATCAATGCTTTATTTTCAAATGTGCATTTCTATGTGACAAATTCAGTATTAATATTGTTAACTGCATTTGTGATTAAAAAATTATTTCAGTATTATTATTGGTTTCTTTCCTTTTTAATTTTTATATTTAATTTTGATGTATAGGTATAGATGTGATATGTTGCATTTGTAGGTGTAATTTTGGTAAAAGTCTTGACACCTCACCGTGGACCTCACTAATTTTCAAACCCTGGTTACGGTCCTGCTTACCTAGCACGCAGCCTTCCAAACGAGACGCAGCCATTCCAAACATTTGCCATTCAAAGGACGGCAGTTCTTTTGGTCATTCTGTGAATATGGAAGACATCTGCGAAGTTAGTCAGTGGAGGGACAGTGAGGTGTTAGAACTCATAAAAAAATTTTGCTCTCTTTCTCCTCATCCTCGTCATCCTTATCGCCTGCTCATGAATTCGCTGGCTTCCGCTGCACATCACCTTATAAATGAACGTGTAAACACTGACTTCAGTGGCAACGTGTTTACTTCCGTATGACAGCGTGCTGCGTATGACGTCTTTGTTATTGTTCTTTTGCGCATGCGGGTCAGTTCAGGACCGTGACCAGTTCACACTGGAATCTGATATTGGCCACATTTAAAAAATAATGTGAACAGACAAACAAAAATCTGATCTGAGCAATAAATCCGAATTGAGCACTAAGACTTGCAGGCATCGGTATGATATCCATCAAGACAGCATTATGGATTGAATTAAGATGAAACCACGAAATGTCTACTTGTTTACTATGGCCTTGGGGTGTGTTCACACACGGCAGGTTTGGTTCGATTAAAATGAACTCTGGTGCGATTGCTCTGTTAGTGCGGTTCATTTGAACAAGTGTGAACGCTGCCATCCGAACCTTGGTGCGAACCAAACAAGTGGACCGAGATCGCCTGAATAGTGGGTCTCGGTCCGCTTCCAAACGAACTCTGGTGCGGTTCGATTGATATATGAACGCAACATGGACCAAAGACATCTAAACGGACCAAAAACAGGAAGTAATTTGCCTAATACTGACCTCAAGCATATCTGGTTCTTCTCATCATGGAGCCATGTTGCCCATTACTGTCCAGTACAGGCGTCGGAACCGCCGTCAGCCGTCCTTGCAGCATAACTTCGTTTGTGTGTGCAACGGAGGAATTCCTGGTGCTGTTTTGACTCCTTTACGCATTTTTATTAGCTCTCCGTTTGTTCTCAGCTGGTAAAAATAGCACCATATACATGTATAAATATAACAAGTGCATTTCGCCCAGCAGCCAGCATTGTTTTGGATGATCGGCAAGTTCCGTCAAAAAATATACATCATAAAATCTGTCCAATCAGGTTGTGACTTTCCTGATGCCTTTGGTTTTGTATCTTTAGGTTCGGTGTTAAAAATGCCAGTGTGAACACTAAGCGAACCAGGACTAAATGTATCATTTTCATTTTTGGTCCGGACCAAGAGAACCGAACTACAAGTGTGAACACCCTTAAACGCAACATGCTGCATTTTGAAAACAGTCTGCATACTGCATTCACTGTTGTGAGAAAGAGGTGCCCTCTAGTGGGTGCCATTTTGCACTATACTCCACAGGAACACCGAGAGTCCTGTTATGTTAATGTCCAACTTCTACACACTGTTTGGGTGGTTTTGTGCTCATCAATAGCTGTGTTTGTCAAGAATTACTTCAATAAAATATGTAATAAACAAAAAAAATCTTTTTTTTTTTTGGACACTGGAAAGATATAAAGTGTGTGTTTGCTGTGTCGCAGTCTTAGCTCAGTACATTTTCTTGCTTTTTTGTCCTATGCCGAACACATGCCTGAGTACTCGATTACAAAATTACAACAGCAACAACAAAAAAAGCCAATCCCTATGGTGTGGACTTGTTGAAAGTTTCCATAATGAATCACAAGTCTGTTTTATCACTGTATTGTCTTTTGTCAAATTAGATGACAGTGTGGAAATTCAGTGTGGAGTTGGTTGTTCTGCCTCACGTGTTCACTGATGAAGACAATTCTGATATGTTTTTCAAATCCCATTTTAATGATTGATTGTCCGCACTATTATTTGCAAGTGATCAAATCAGATTGACCAAAAAGGTGAGAGTGGTGATTATATATCACCATTTAAAACACTGAAAATTTAATAAAACTGTTTCTGTTTTGTGTGGCATATAATCTCAAACAAGTATCGCACGCTGAATTACAAAATGTGACAATGCACAAATGTGTTTTGGATCAAATTAGTAATCTGACTTTTAAATATTTGCTCTTCACACTTCATTAAACTGATCAGGATTTAGGACTTTGTGTCACTGACCTGCATGTATTTCTCAAGTGTAATTTTGACTCTGAACATGATGATTAGATGTTTTGTTTGTTGTCTTTGCTTATGTAATTTGTCAAGTCATTTTTATGATCTCTATGACAAGATTTTTAGTGACAGCTATGTTTTATTGTGTGTAATATTTAACTTCATAAGATCGTGCTGTCTTACCTGGTATTTGAACTCCTGCCCAAAACAAAATGTTGATAGTGTAGATGGTAGTTCATGTGCATTTAATCTTTAATCAAAATGTTATCAGTTTTAATTGTTTCTCGGTTTGTCAAATAGATGTGAAACAGGTTTATGGCAGTTCTTTAAACAATAGGCCATGTGTCAGGTGATCACAGACTACAAACAGAATTTAGTTGTAAGATGACTTATATTTCACGCTACAAATCTTAAATCCATTATGGTGTTGAATGCACCCCATACCATTGATCGATGTATGTTGTTGGTTTATTTTATTTTTTTTATTTTTTATATATATGTATACCCTTATGGTTTTGCTTATATTCAAATGGAGACTTGACATTTGCCAAGTTGATATGTTACTGTGCCACCTGTTTGTAAACTTTTGCATGAACCAAAAAAAGAAAATCTTTGTGTCTGGACATTTTAGATTGATGCCAGAATTATTTCCAACCCATCCGGATAGATACAGTGCATCCGGAAAGTATTCACAGCGCTTCTCTTTTTCCACATTTTGTTATGTTACAGCCTTATTCCAAAATGGATTAAATTCATTATTTTCCTCAAATTCTACAAACAATACCCCATAATGACAACATGAAAGAAGTTCGTTTGAAATCTTTGTACATTTATTAAAAATAAAAAACGAAAAGTCACATGTACATAAGTATTCACAGCCTTTGCCATGACACTCAAAATTGAGCTCAGGTGCATCCTGTTTCCACTGATCATCACATATTTGGTATTTATTCTCTAATTTATCAATATATTGTTGTATGTATTAATGTACATACACTTTTTTTTTAAACTTAAAAGTTTTGCCACTAAGTTATGTCAACCCTGTTACCATCATAAGTCCCCCTTATTGAAATAATGTACGATTCCATAAATTGTAGAAATATCAGCATTACATTCACTTTCTAATGAATACCTTGAAGTGTCATGACCTTGAGCATAAATCTAGTTAGGGCTAAATAAACTGTAAAAATGTCAACCCTTAATTTTAAAGGCATAGCTATATCCCAACATGTATGAACATTTTAAATTTTGCTTGAGGTGGCACATTGCAATTTTTAACACTTAAAAAAATAATAATAATTTTTAAATCACGTTTTTAAAATGGAAAAGGCACTGATTTTGCGGAATGACCCCACTAATAAAGTTGATCAAAATCTTAAAGGAAGTGTACGTGGTTGCCATTGAGAGAAGTTTCAGTGAAGAGCATGCTTGATGAAGAACATAATAAAAATCAAGGTATCAGAACAGAACATTTTGGTTGTTCGTCATTAATCAAGCCGTATTTATGCAAAAAGTGTGTAGATAATTAAATGTGATGTTTAGGATACATTAATGCTAGCTATGAATTTAGCCTCAAGACAAAGGAGTCTGCCATTTTATTCCAAATATGTTCAAAATGTAATTTCCACCACGTAATGATATCGAACACAATGTATAATTTGAGACGTGGTGGAAATATTCATGACGTTTCAGAAGAAACTACAGATTTGTCCTGTGATGCATGTTCATATACTTTTGGACATTGGTAGCGGGTACATTACATAAACTTTTCACACTCTCAATAGTTTTTAAGAGAGTTCACATGACTAAAAGTGTTCATAGTTGAAGAAACAGCTGCTTTAAAGTTCTCACTTTCATTGTCTTTCCCACTCCCGGTTTCAAACTCTACTCCAGTTTGATGTTTCAGAGCCAGTTATTTATCCACAGAGTGAGTCAGGGTGGGAGGGACCAGGAGGCCAGCTGTACCAGTCACACCATCATTTCTCTAAAACACAAACACGCACACACAGATACTCTGTCTCTCTTTCCTTCCACTTCTGGTCCCCCTCTGCTCTCTCTCTCTCTCTCTCTCTCTCTCTCTCTCTCTCTCTCTCTCTCACTCTGTCCGTCTCACCACTTTCCACTGCCGCTGTCCTGGTTTCTTTCTGTGAACAGCTTGAGGACAGACACGAAAGGAGAAGAGAAGAGGTGGGTTGCTGACACTCATCAGGACTCAGAGGAGGCAGGGTTTTAAAGGTGAGCTATTTGGATTTTAGCTACTTGCAATACTTTTCTGTCGGTACTTTCCCCTGCTTTACTGAGCAGCAATGGGACTGTAGTTGTTTTGTTGTGTTGGTTTGGTAATGAGAAAGTATGTTAAAGTGGAGTCTTCGCCTTATAACTGTTTTTATGGTGTGATTCTTCTCTTCCTTTGTTTCTAAATAACTCTAAACATGTTCCCTTTTTCACGAATGATTCACGCACAGGATGCCTGTTGCCACAGCCTGCGTGTAACCCCACCCTTATTTTTGGTCAAATGCAAGTGCTTTGGTTAAAGGGATAGGGTCATAATTTATTCACCCATATGTTGTTCCTAACTCATTTGACTTTCTTCTACTGAGCACAAAGGGACATGTTCGGCAGAATGTTTGCCACATTCACCATTCACTTTCATTGCATCTTTCTCCCCATGCAATGAAGGTGAATGGTGACTGAGGCAAACGTTCTGCCTAACATCTCCTTTCGCGTTCTACGAAAGAAAGTGAGTCATACGTGTTTGGAACAACATGAGGGTGAGTAAATGATGACAGATTTTTCAATTTTGGTTAAACTATCCCTTTAAGAGTTGTAGTTGTTGCTAAGCTAGTGATTTTTCTGTTTGCTTTAAATGTCTTTCTGCCTGTGGCTTCTGACCTGATGAGCTCTTGTCACATGACTAGCGGGCTGAGAGCAGGGTGGTTCCCCTTTCTCTGCTAGCAACGGTGTCATTTTACGCCTGCCCGCTAATTCTCACAGAGCACACTTAAAGGGCCGGATATGGGCTTATGCTTTCCGTATGTTGAAAGATGAAAAGAGGGAGGGGAGGAAGTGAAAGGAAGGAGTAGACCTCTATGAACCTGAAAGCCAGTGCACAATGGCATGACTTATTTGTCCGTTTGAAGGGCTTTTAAAGGAAAATGTTACCATAAATGGTCATTGTGTTGGTCTTTTTTTTTCCTGTTTAATCTTCAGAGAGCAGTGGTGTTTTGTGATATTCACTTTTAACCAGGGACTAAAAATGAAATGGTTTTCATTTTTGGTTAGTTCTGAGCAGAAACTGTATTTTTTCGTTCCAGTTCTGGAGTTCTGCAGTCTGCTTTCCAATTGGTAACTAGTTACAGTTAAATAAAAGGATGTTCAATAACATTGTTTTTAAAATGGCAGTAATCTGTGCAAAAGTGGGTGCTATAACAGTTGCAGTGTTACCAGATCTGACAAGAGAAACAAGCGACCTGGTCTGGAAAAACAAGCTCAAAACAAGGGACTAGCCTCAACCAAAATCATAGAAAATATAAGCAGTTATTATTTTTCCCATGTGGGGGAATTAACAGCATAGAAATCATAGCAAATATAGTATACAGTAGCCTATATAAAATACGCATTTTCACTAAAAGGATTCAAAATAATAAATATATCCCCGAAAATATACATTTGGCCTCTAAAATCAATTAGTTGCCAAAATCTCTCTCTCCTGCATACATGCACATTGACTAAACGTCATCTTATGCAAATCATTTTATGGAAATAATGTTTAATGTATTAAATTTTCATTGTTTTTTTAATTACAGATCTGCTTCTCAGTAGATCATACCTAACAATATTTCAGTGAAGACTGAGAAATGTGCTTTTTACCTCTGTATTTTTCCTTGCATCTGGATTAATTATGCATGTATATGTAATTATATATAGTTGTCTAAAAGGTCTTCAGCATCTCACAGAAGGCTACATCCACACGTGTGATGCAGCTGTTTCCTTCAAGATCAAAGCACATGCTTATCATGTTCTACTAAAAAGAGTGAAGCCCCATTTTTTTGGGCAACAGTAAGTGGTGTAATTCTGAAAATTTACTGTGACAAACACTTTGGTCTTTGGTTTAATGAAAAAAATTATCGGAAAAAATTAACTGATTATTAACCAGATACCAGCATTTAATTTTTTTTTTTTTTTTCGGAACAATTGAAAAAAAGGACTTTGTTCCCGTTTACGGTTATGTTCTGCAAAAAATTTAGTTTTTTTCATTCCTTGAACCGTTTTTAGTTCCTGCTGTTATCTTTCACTAAATTAGTTTTTTTGTTTGTTTTGTTTTTGTTGTTTTATTAAGTGTCATTGACTACATTTACTTGGACACCAGAAAGCAGCTTATTGCGAGAAAGCGGCCTTTTGTGAGAAAGCAGTGTTCCAGTTTACACTGTATAAGCAGCATACTCTTTACTCATGTATACATGCAGCTCGGTCAGTAAGCAGCTTTCTCCACAGCAACGTCATTTCCCAGCAACACTTGTTTAAATAACAGACATGGTTGTCCGAGGAAGACTTCAATTTATTCCCCTGTTGCTTTGCTTTATTTTCAGATATTCCAGAGTTGTTGCTGTGTTTGTAACTTTAACTTTCTATTGCGACCTGTAGTGGTGTGCTGCAATAGTGGGTTTTTCCCCTCTTACGTAAAACTCCGGGATTCCCCCGGTGTATGAGCGCAAACATAAGGGACCGTCGATATTTTACATTGCCATGTTTAATTGGGTCTAGTTTATTGTATACGTGTTTTTCCCACTGTACTCCCAGGAAAGTTGAATTATTTCCCCTTTGTTGACATGTTGGGCTCCATTCTATGACGTTCGTTATCTGGTCTTTTCACTCACATGTGCACTCCTAAAAAAAAAAAAAAAAAACCTGTTAGAACACTGCTTATGTGTTTACATGACCACATAAGCCGCGTTCTCCTGGAGAAACCCTGGGTGTGCTAAACTGCTTTTTTAATCCTTAAAATGGCATAAGGAAATCAGCATTCTTGTTTACATGACATTTCACAATGTTGCATACTGCAAAAACCCTGGAATAAACCGTTTTCTTAAGTGCATATAAACGTGGTCAGTGCAAGACAAAATCATTGCCAGGCTAAGAGAAGGGGCTGGATTCACGAAATATCCTTAATTTATTTATTTTTTTTAAATACTATTTTCTTATTTTCTAACTTAAGAATATTTTATTCCTGAAAAGACTTCAGAATGTTCTTACCTCTTTTCTTAAACCGTCAATGTTTGCTAGATATCTTATGATTTTCTTATAATATCTTATATATTATCCTAGGAACTTTTGTGAGTCTGGCCCCAGAAACTGAATGACGATGGTAATTTCTATATAGAGCTGAAAGGGCTGGAAGTGCTGTTTTGCTTTCATAGAGTCATTGAATGAATGTTTTCACACAAACTTGTTTATGTTAAACATTGCAGTCAATTCCCGAATCACTTCGTCATGCTTATTAGGAAGTGTAGCAGATGTGGTTTTATTCTAATTTTGCTGAAATAAATCTGTATGATTCCCCTAAATATGAATTCATACATGGGCGTCTTGTACACAAACCTCTTTAATCTCATGGATTTTATTTCTTACATAAACTCACAACATTGAAATTCTATGAAACAGTGCGGTCACTCAAGTTTCCCAAACAATTTGTCTGTGGGATAATACTACCAATAACCAATGATATTCCACAGTGGCCAGGGCTACACAAAAACTGTGAATTGTGTTTTGGTTTGACTGTCATATTGATACAACATTTAAGGAAGAATTAGGCCAGTAGACCTTGTAAAGCCAAAGCTCCTTTGTAACAGGTTCAAGGAATGAGGAAGCGGGAGACGGTGAATCCAACTCGAAGGAAAATGTAATAATAACACAAAACACGTTTGCTTGAATGCGCAACGATGTAGCTTCAGATAAATCACTCAGTAGGTTCTTTTTTGGAAATGGCAGTGGCCAACGCACATGTGGCTTGTCAGCTGGGGTCTCATTCTCTCACTCTGAGGTCTGGCCCCTTTTTATTTTGCCCATCTCTCACTGCAAATGTAGAAACAGCAATTACCAGCAGTTCATCTCAGTTGAAAACCCTTACCGCTTCCTCTCTCCCCAGATGAACGCTCGACCACACCCTCGGCTCCATAGTGTTTTGTTTTTGTTTTTTTCTTCTTTCCGATTAACATTTTGGTATGTTTTTTTTATTTTTATTTTTTATCTGTATGCATTTGGACTGTGTGCATGTTTAGTTCCCAAGGCATGTGTTCCATCAGGCATGCCAAACAGTCTAGTGAATATTTGAAAATTCTGAGACGTCTTGCAGATGCCTCTCATATCTTACACAGTTAGATAACTGATAAGACAGTACACTGCTTGCATTCAGTTTTTTTTTTTTTTTTCTCATATCTAATAAATGAGAATGGGTTTATGGTCACGTGTTCAGGATCCACTTATCTGATTGTTTGATTTGAATTTGTATTGGGCAACACTTGAGTGAGTCATGTGGAGGCCTTTTTCAAGGGTCTTTTTGGAGTTAAACCTTTTTAATTTGAATACCATTACTAATGGTGGCTTATGATATTGCCACTCGAAGGGTCTTGCTTTTGGTGTTCAAAAATTAGTTTAGACCATTCCCTTAGTTTCACCTTGTGCATCTGATCTTTAATTGATTTCCTTTAGAGCAGGATTAGAAACATTTACTTGCTGTCTGAATGTACAACATCTGTCACACTTGGCTGAATGAAGGCACGTTCACGCATTCTGAGATCAAAAAGACCTGCTCATCTACCTCCTGTCAGTTCTTAACTTTACTAGGAGCTTCAAGGAACTTTTGTGTGTTAATTGTAATGTCAAGACTAAACTGACAAAGGAATAGTTCTGATATTGGACATTCCATTCACACACATTTAAGTGTTATCTACATTTCCTTTCGGAGGTTTGCTAAACTCAGTGTATCACTTATCTTCGGTCTCCTAACATCCACTTGCAGGTCAGTATGATGCAGTAGTTTGAATTCTTAGGTTTTACGCACAAAGGAAATTTATCACCTTTTTTACGTAATCTGACTCCTGGAAGTGATAGCGGCCGAAATGCGGTTTAACCTGATTGCCGCATTCACATTTTCGATGAACGTGTGGGACGAAACGTGGTCCATGATTACAATCAGGATCAGTAGAAACCGATCAGTGAGACATGTCTGATGGCCTACAGCTTTCCCACAACTTTTGTCACAACTATCACAAATGACATCAGTGTGCCCCAATCCAGGGATCTACACAAAAAATACTGTATGTGAGATAACCAGTCTGAAATTGTGAGAATGTGTTTGGTGCTTTTTAAGAGAGTTTAAGCTGCAGCTTTACAGCAGATGTCGGGTGGCTGGAAAGCAGAGCTGTTTATTTTAACTGAGCCTTCAGAAGATAAAGACAACATTTATTGATCCCTTAAATAATGTCCCCTGTTGTTGCTATAGTTTCCCTTTGCATGAAGTCATTATTTTGGCCAATGAGAGCCAGTTAGTCTGTCTTTCTGTGTACTGTATGTTATCACAAGAATGGTGGAGTTGTTAGGTTATTTTTCCCAACTGATACAAGTAAATAATTCACTGGTGGTTGTAAATGAGTAATTTACAGCTATCTTATCTAAATGCACTGTTATAAATTAATATCCTTATGTGTGTGACTACTGAATGGGTCTGTGAACTACATTTAAGCTCTAAAGTAATTTTACCCTTAGATTTTAGAGTGTGTGTGTGTGTGTGTGTGTGTGTGTGTGTGTGTGTGTATATATATATACACACACACACACACACACACATGTAGGTGCATCTCAAAGAATTAGAATATTGTGGAAAAGTTTTTTTCTGTAATTTAATTCAAAAAGTAGAACTTTCATATATTCTAGATTCATTACACAAAGTGAAATATTTCAAGCCTTTTTTTTATTTATTTTTTTTAATCTTGATGATTACGGCTTACAGCTTATGGAAATCAAAAATCCAGTATCTCAAAATATTAGAATAAAGAATTTATAATACAGAATTTTCTTTCAGAAGAAACCTTCTGAAAAGTATGTTATTTTATGCACTCAATACTTGGTCTGGGCTCCTTTAGCACAAATTACTGCATCAGTGTGGCGTGGCATGGAGGCAATCAGCCTGTGGCACTGCTGAGGTGTTATGGAAGCCCAGGTCGCTTTGATAGCGGCCTTCAGCTCGTCTGTATTGTTGTGTCTGGTGTCTCATTTTCCTCTTGACAGTACCCTATATATTCTCTGTGGGGTTCAGGTCAGGAGTTGGCTGGCCAATCTGTCACAGTAATACTATGGTCAGCAAACCAGTTACTAGTAGTTCTGGCACTGTGGGCAGGTGCCAAGTCCTGCTGGAAAAGGAAATCGGCATCTCCATAAAGCTTGTAAGCAGATGGAAGCATGAAGTGCTCTAAAATCTCCAGATAGATGGCTGCATTGTCTCTCGACTTGAGAAAACAGTGGACCAACACCAGCAGATGACATGGCACCCCAAATCATCACTGACTGTGGAAACTTCACACTGGACTTCAAGCAACTTGGATTCTGTACCTCTCCACTCTTCCTCCAGAGTCTGGGACCTTGATTTCCAAATTAAATGCAAAATTTACTTGTCAAGTCAGCAGTCTTCCCCATGATTGTGGTTGTGTGTACTGAACCAGACTGAGAGATTAAAAGCTCAGGAAACCTTTGCAGGTGTTCTGAGTTAATTAGCTGATTAGAGCTCTTCTCAGGTCGACATTTCTGTATTATAAATTCTTTAATATTTTGAGATACTGGATTTTTGATTTCCATGAGCTGTAAGCCGTAATCATCAAGATTAAAATATAATCTTGAAGCTTGAAATATTTCGCTTTGTGTAATGAATCTAGAATATATGGAAGTTCCACTTTTTGAATTAAATTACAGAAAAAAAACTTTTCCACGATGTTCACATTTTTTTTAGATGCACGTGTGTGTGTGTGTGTGTGTGTGTGTGTGTGTGTGTGTGTGTGTGTGTGTATATATATTATTATTTTATTTTTTTTGCAGTAGGGTTCAAAAGTCTGTATCTGTTTGCTTCTATTTTGCATATTTCTACATTAGAACTTGGTATGTCCCATTTTTTTCTTTAATGTAAGGATTCACTCGGGCTGGCATGGACTAGTTTTAGCAAAAGCTGATGAGCTATGTTATCCCAGCATGATTTGAGAATGTTCCAAAGAGCACCTTGTGTGTTTGAATGGAAGCAAGGAAATCAGACCTTTTGTACAGTGGGGTTAACATGGTCAGTGTCACAAATTGGCTAATTTGATTAGGGACCTAGAATGTTATTTCGTATTAATTTGACGTCATAATCTTTTTGTTTTGTTATTAATATATTTTTGTCATTTTTCAAAATCCTAAAACTTCTATTTCCAGGTTTAAATGAGATTTTGAATACCTAATTTTAAATGTTCTTGGTCAAGTTAATTTATCAAAGATTTTAATTGGTTGGCTCAGATGAGCACACATTGAAAAAACATTACTAGTAAGATTTACTTAATTTTTATTTTGCAAGTTTTTGCACACAGCTTTAAGTAAATCTTAAAGGTATAAAATTAACTAATCTATTTAACTTCATGACATAATATTAAAGCGAGTAACTTTAACTTAAATATGTCAGTAAATACAATAACCTTTACTTACAAATATGATATACATGGTACTTAAAATTAATAATATTTAAATGAACATGTCACGTTTTGAACTTCCCTTTCAAACACATTAAATCATGTACTACATGACAAGGAAGTCTGCCATGGGGAAGCGTAATGCTTGCTATGTAGTTTTTCAAACAACAACACCAGCATTACTGGCGATAGAAACAGGATACAGAGACCTCAACCCTTGGTGCACAAAACACGATGAGGGTGACAATCAACATATACATTTTTTTTTATCATGATCGGGTAATTTTGAGTAGAAAATTAACTTTAGACTTTACAAAACAAGAAGTTACCAAATGGAACAACAAAATTAACAATAAAAACTGTGTAAGTAAACTTGCAAACAGTGAAACAATGCAATCGCATTAATTATTCTAGCCCAGTGGATTCTGAGAACACCAGCTTTGATAAGTAAAATGTACTTATTTACTGGTGAAATTGACTCATTAGCAAATACATATGACAAGGTTTTCTACTTTACAATGTGTCATAATGTATCATTCCTAAAGATAACTATCAATCATAAATCATATTTACTTAGGCTAGAGCATTTATTATTGTTTGAATGAATTCACTTAATATTTTCATTTTCAAGCTTTAACTTATTCAGTGTAGAAAGTACATAATCTTTTCTGCTATATTTACTAAACCACAATTTTTTTTCAGTGCAGATCTTAACTGAACGCAACATTTTATACTATCTTTTCACTGCGTTTGTTCATATTTTAACAATATTTAGTTATTATCAGTTAGTGAATAAACTGTTAATGTGGGAGGAATGCTGAAGCTGTCTCTGTATTGTCATTGTACAATCCTACTCCACAGCCTACTGTAGTTCTTTTGTCTTATTCAAAATAAAAATTTCGTACTGAAGTGCTCTTTGATAGGGAGAGACTCTGATGCTGGTGGCTCATGAATTCCTCTCTTTTCCAGCTCACTGTTGTGTGAGACACACCTGAACCCCTCCTGTGTTTACCCAGCGTTCTGTTGGGACACAGATATTTGATAAGACCAGACTGTCCTTCCTCTCGGTAGGTGTATAAATCATAAGTACGTTTATAGTGTCGAAGCTCAACCTTTATTTTGTTCAAGGTGACGGAGCGTTTCACAAATGTTAAGGTGAGGGAAGCATTACCTCACATTTGCTGTTCCACTCCCTCCTGTGGCCACACCCCCCAAACATCAGACCATATCGACTTAGAGAAACAAAACATGTTCAGGAGGTAAAGAGGAATATTATGTCATTTTTAACTCTTAAATAGTTTTACTCCTAAAGAGATGATTTTAAACAGAAGTACCATTAATATACACTCACATGTGATAGAACTACTTGTATTTACTGAAATGACTGGTTGTTTAATTTTACATGGACTTGGCTGCCTCATGGGGGGCACCATGTTGAGATCACATGACCAGCCAAATACTGCTTGCTTTAATACTAATGTACAGTATTTCACATCAACTACCTGAATACATCTGGTTGTTCAGGCCACAAATTTGTAAACTTGAACCCCTCCCCCCCTGTTAAGTGTTCAACAGAAACTCTCTCAAACTTATAAAAACAAAAGTATCTTTTAAAATGATTGCAGAATTTCCCTGCCCGGCATTATCCTCATCACTGAAAATAAATTCTGCTGTATTTGCATATACTTGATCAGATCTATATCAGCTTTGCAGAGACTCATTTACTTTAAATGGTCAAGTGTAAATGGAATGTGCATACCTAACCGGATCACAGTCCAATCAATCAGTACACATGAAGTGAATAAGTGTACATACAGTTGAAGTCAGAAGTTTACATACCCTTAGGTTAAAGTCATTAAAACACATTTTTTTAACCACTCCACAGACTTCATATTAGCAAACTATAGTTTTGGCAAGTCATTTAGGACATCTACTTTGTGCATGACATGAGTATGTACTACCGGTACTGCAGAAACACTGGTATCGTTACATCTTTTTTATTTCAGTACAGATTTGGTACTGAAGCACTGGTACTTTTGACAACACTACTTACTACTCATGCTTAGTTTTTGGCTTTGGGTAAGTGATTTGAATTTATGGTTATGTTTAGATTTGGGTTTGGAGTTAAACTTAGGAAAAATTGTTAAAACATTGTTCGTTAAAGTCATAGTCACATGTTTACGATTTCGCCATCTCGTTCTAGTATTACAACTTGTCACAAGACCGAGTTTTGTAATGGCAAGCCACTCCGCGATTTGTGGTAGCATTCCTGCCTGTAGCACAAATATCAGAATCGGAATCAGCTTTATTGCCAAGTATGCTTACACATACAAGGAATTTGTCTTGGTGACAGGAGCTTCCAGTGCGCAACAATACAAAACAGCAACAAGACATAGATAATAATAATTTTTTTTTTGAAAATGTAATACAAATACAAAAATTTAATATTGTGTATATATAGAATACACAAAAAGACTAATACATATATACATACATACATACATACATACATACACCTATACACATGTAGTGCAAATCTAAATACAAATCTGTTATATACAGTGCAAGGGAATGTAATGGCAGAAGAGGTTGTATGTGTTGGATAAATATAAAAAGACTAGACTGTGAATTGCACCTAATTATGCGGGACAAGTTACATGAAGTTTAATATTTGGGTTTGGGGTTAGTTTTTTGAGGATGAGCAATCTTTATGGTGATGCTTGCTTTGGTAAAGGCAACTGAAGATACCACCATAGCAATGCCCATGTGATATGTGATACATTCTCAATATTTGTTTGTTTGACCCTAAGCCAGTCATTTACAGTTGAAGTCAGAGGTTTACATACACTTAGGTTGACATCATTAAAATTAATTTTTTAACCACTCCACAGATTTCATATTAGCAAACTATAGTTTTGGCAAGTCGTTTACGACATCTACTTTGTGCATGAAAAGAGTAATTTTTCCAACAATTGTTTACAGACCGATTGTTTCACTTTTAATTGACTTTACCACAGTTTCAGTGGGTCAGACGTTTACATACACTTACTGTGCCTTTAAGCAGCTTGGAAAATTCCAGAAAATTATGTCAAGCATTTAGGCAATTAGCTTCTGATGCTAATTTGAATCAATTGGAGGTTGTACCTGTGGAAATATTTTAAGGCCTACCTTCAAACTCAGTGCCTCTTTGCTTGACCTCAGGGGAAAATCAAAAGAAATTAGCCAAGACCTCAGAAAAAAAAAAAAAATGTGGGCCTCCACAAGTCTGGTTCATCCTTGGGAGCAATTTCCAAACGTCTGAAGGTACCACGTTCATCTGTACAAACAATAATACGCAAGTATAAAATCCATGGGACCATGCAGCCATCATACCGCTCAGGAAGGAGACGCATTCTGTCTCCAAGAGATGAACGTAGTTTTGTGCAAAAAGTGCAAATCAATCCCAGAACAACAGCAAAGGACCTTGTAAAGATGCTGGAGGAAACAGGTAGACAAGTATCTATATCCACAGTAAAATGAGTCCTACATCGACATAACCCGAAAGGCTGCTCAGCAAGGAAGAAGCCACTGCTCCAAAACTGCCATAAAAAAGCCAGACAACAGTTTGCAAGTGCACATGGGGACAAAGATCTTACTTTTTGGAGAAATGTCCTCTGGTCTGATGAATTCTTTTTTAACTGTTTGGCCATAATGACCATCGTTATGTTCGGAGGAAAAAGGGTGAGGCTTGCAAGCCGAAGAACACCATCCCAGCCGTGAAGCATGGGGGTGGCAGCATCATGTTGTGGGGGTGTTTTGCTGCAGGAGGGACTGGTGCACTTCACAAAATAGATGGCATTATGAGGAAAATTATGTGGATATATTGAAGCAACATCTCAAGACATCAGCCAGGAATTTAAAGCTCGGTCGCAAATGGGTCTTCCAAATGGACAATGACCCCAAGCATACCTCAAGTTGTGGCAAAATGGCTTAAGGACAACAAAGGTATTGGAGTGGCCATCACAAAGCCCTGACCTCAATCTGTCTGGAGGAATGAGCCAAAATTCCAGCAACTTACTGTGAAGTTTGAGGCTACCCAAAAAGTTTGACCCAAGTTAAACAATTTAAAGGCAATGCTACCAAATACTAACAAAGTATATGTAAACTACTGACCCACTGGGAATGTGATGAAATAAAAGCTGAAATAAATAATTCTCTCCTATTATTCTGATATTTCACATTCTTAAAATAGTGATCCTAACTGACCTAAGACAGGGAATGTTTTCGATTAAATGACAGGAATTGTGAATAACTGAGTTTAAATGTATTTGGCTAAGGTGTATGTAAACTTCTGACTTCAACTGTAGTCCCTAACACTATGCATGCAGTTTCTCATAAGTCACATTGATAAGAAAGCATCTGGCTAGAGGATGTTAAAGGGACACGAGCTTAACATCACATGTTTCCAGCGTGCAGTTCAAGGTCTTTAATTTTCACTGGCTTGGCACTTGCGGTCACCTGATCCAGTGAATCTGTGCCATCCCTTACAAACACTAACAGCATTTCTTTTTTGTCTGGCATTAACTCGAGGCAACTGTTGATAGATAAGCCAGCGTTTGTTTTTGTTTTTTTCAGTTGGAATCACAAGCCTGTTTTGTACCACATGACTATTACTTATGGCTGGCAACATCTCTCTCTTGTCCCCTCACAGGTGCCATTGTATAGTTAAACGTGAAACTGACGTCAGTGAAGATGGAGACCTTGAGAGACAGAGTACTGGAGGTTTATGATGGCCTATTAGCAGGAAGAGGTAAAACGAATAATGCATATATTTTACATTATGGGATGATCTCCTAGACACAGACAAACTATAGTCCTGAATTAAATTATGCTGTTTTCAGCATATAGTGGTCGACTTGTATGGCTGTTTATTTCAATGGCCAACGTCAATACAGAGATCTAGAAACATGGTGGTCTTATGGCTTATTTAATGGTAAGAAATACAAAATAATATTTTATGACATTTTTTTAGAGAGCTCTGCTGCATTTGACGTACAGTACATTTTGTAGAACTTTTATTGCCCATGAGCAAAGATGGCAGTGTGCAGGTCAAAGCGTGCATGGTTAGAAGTGTTAGCGTTCACATACTTGCATGTAGAATGTATTTTAGGTCCTATTGTACTTAAAATTGCTGAAATGAACCCCAATTTTGCACTATATTTACTCGCATTCAATAAAAGAATTAAAAAATAGAAATTGTTCATTATCAGTTGAAAAGGCTGTCAGTGTATTTTGGATGAAAACAAGTGGAAGCTTATGTGCTTAAAGGAGTAGTTCACCCTAAAATTCTCATCATTTACTCACCCTCACGACATCCCAGATGTGTATGACTTTCTTTCATCTGCTGAACACAAATGAAGATTTTTGATGATTGTCTCAGCTCTGTAGGTCCATATAATGCAAGAACTTTTAAGGTCAAAAAGCACAAAGGCAACATAAAAGTTATCCATAAGACTCCAGTGATGTAATCCATATCTTCTGAAATGTTATAAGTGTGGGTGAGAAACAGATCAATATTTAAGATCTCCTATCAATATCCACTTTCACTTTTTGTTTTTGGCAATTTGCATTGTTTATGCGTATCGCCACCTACTGGGCAAGGAGGAGAATTTATAGTAAAAAAGGACTTAAATATTGATCTGTTTCTCACCCACACCTATCATATCACTTCTGAATATATGGATTTAACCACTGGAGTCTTATGGATTACTTTTATGCTGCCTTTATGTGCTTTTTTGAGCTTCAACATTTTGGACCCTGTTGACATTGCATGGACCTACAGAGCTGAGAGATTCTTCTAAAAACCTCTGTTTGTGTTCAGCAGAAGGAAAAAAAGTCACATCTGGGATGGCATGAGGATGAGTAAATTTGAAAATGTTTATTTTTGGGTGAACTATCCCTTTAATCTGCCAAGTTGGCACGTTATTCAAAAAGATCAAATACAACATCTGCAGATATATCAGTCTGTCACTAATTAAGACCTCAATTAAATCTGTGTCCGGATAAACAATCTCTTAACATGTTGGATCTAATTTTAATATTTCAATACAATCATTAGAATCAGTTTGGAATCTTTATTTAAGCTGTTGATATATGAAAGAGCTGAAAGAACTTAATTTATTTTTCCTCTCTTTTAGACCCCCGGTTGCAGAAATACCTTCTTATGGATAGTCCAGTCAATATGAGTGCTATTCTGCTAGCTTATCTTTTCTTTGTATTGTATGCTGGCCCTAAGTTTATGGCCAACCGCAAACCTTTCCAGCTGAAAGAAGCTATGATCATCTACAATCTGTCCTTGGTTGCCCTGTCTGTATACATTGTATATGAGGTGAGAGTGTGAGCAGATATTGGTGCTATCACACATCTAAATGGAATGAATGTGCGTGCAGTGTTTTTTTTTTTTTTTTACTTAAATGTACAAAGCTTGTGTGTCTGTGTTAAATCAGAAAGGTGTGTTGGTTGTTTTTATTTATTTATTTATTTATCCATAATGGATTAGTAAACATTGATCCTAGCCCATGTTTTTGTCTCTGTATAAAATCAGAGTCTCAAAAGCAAAGTAAAAATGTAATGGTTTGTATTTTTAACAGATAAATGAATGTTTGTTTTTTGTTTTTTTGCTTTATGTAATCTCTAGTTCTTGATGGCGGGATGGGCCACAGAATACACGTGGAGATGTGACCCATGTGATTATTCTGACAGCCCCAATGGGCTCAGGGTAAGATTTATGTTCTTTATAGGCAATTCTTTAGAATGAATATTCAAATTCTTTGTATTAAAGACATCTCCCCCCACAGATGGTGAATGTAGCCTGGTTATTCCTGTTCACAAAATTCATTGAACTTATGGACACGGTAAGATTTAAATATGCTACTCAAAAATTGACTTTTATTGTGTTAGTGAGTCAGTTCATTTAGTTATTGTTGTAATTTTGTTGTTCAGGTGTTTTTTGTACTGCGTAAGAAACACAGTCAGATCACTTTCCTGCACATCTTTCATCATTCCTTCTTGCCCTGGACATGGTGGTGGGGTGTAAGCTATGCTCCAGGTAGGTGAATCTGCTGAGCTATCAAGGTCACATTTACCAACTGGCAGATTTTCACATGGTTGATACGCACAGTTTCAGTGATGTGACCCATAACTGGACCTTGACAAACTTGGATACCAGTAGGACGTGGTTTTGACAATTTTCCATAAGCCAAGAAAGTTTGCACGTGCTGATAACTCTTATAAATAAGGCGCTATGCTTTGTGTCGCAGTCCTTTGCCTTTATATAGAAGTTATGCACTCACTGAGCACTTTATTAGGAACACCTGTACACCTACTTATTGCGATTATCTAATCAGTCAGTCATGTGGCTGCAGTGCATAAAATCATGCAGATACAGGTCAGGAGCTTCAGTTAATGTTCACATCAACCATCAGTATGGGGAAAAAATTTGATCTCACTAATTTTGGACGTAGCATGATTGTTGGTGCCAGATGGGCTGGTTCGAGTATTTCTGTAATTGCTGATCTCCTGGGATTTTCATGCACAAAAGTCTCTAGAGTTTACTCAGAATGGTCAAAAAACATCCAGTGAGCAGCAGTTCTGCCTACGGAAAGGCCTTGTTGATGAGAGAGGTCAACGGAGAATGGCCAGAATGGCGGATGGGCTACAAAAGCAGAAGACCACAACAGGCACTATATTAGGACCATAGTGTTCCTAATAAAGTGCTTAGTGAGTGTATATAGTGTTATTAAAAAATGTATTCATCGTTTTACAGGGGTCATGTCATATGAGGAATCCAATTTTTCTTTGAGATAAAGAGCTTGGTGTACTATGAAAACATACTGTAACTTTTAGAACTCAACTTCATCCCCAGTCCAAAAAGAGCATTTATTGAAACCAAGCTGCAAAAATGACTTATTTTGAACTTCTGCAGCTTTCTGATTCCAGACAGACTTCATTGACACCTATTGGGAGTGGCTGAAGTTGTTTTTAACAAGATGCCTGATCATTTCGGTCCTATCTTAAATGTTTATGTGGCACATTTCAGCATGGATCTTTTTATGGTTTAATACATTAAATGTATGCTATGACTCCTTTAAAGACTCACTGCAGTGAAGGATCAGTATATATAATTATGATCTAAATGTGTCTTCCAGGTGGAATGGGCTCTTTCCATGCTATGGTCAACTCTTGTGTCCATGTGATCATGTACTTCTACTACGGTCTCTCTGCCGCCGGACCTCGCTTCCAGAAATTCCTCTGGTGGAAAAAATACATGACTGCAATCCAGCTGGTATGTGCATTTGATTTGTAGAGCTGCGTAAAACTTGACATTAAATCTCAGTGTGCTCGCCCAATCTTAAGATGTCTCTTAAACCATATTAGAATCACATAATGCAATCAGACCTGCTAATCCTTCTCCACAGATTCAGTTTGTACTGGTCTCCCTTCATGCAACCCAGTGGTACTTCATGAAGAGCTGTGACTACCAGGTTCCTCTGTTCATCCACCTCATCTGGATGTACGGAACCTTCTTCTTCGTGCTCTTCTCCAACTTCTGGTACCAGGCATACGTAAAAGGCAAGAGGCTACCAAAGAACAACCAACAGCTCGCCCAGAACGGCAAGGCCAATGGAAGCACAACTCTGGCCAATGGCTCGACGGTGGTTTCAAATGGCCACAGCACGCACCATGAAAATGGCTTGAGCAATGGGAAGAAACACCATGAGAATGGTAGCACTTTCAATGGCAAGATGAAGAAATCTTGAGCGCTTAGGATGAGAAGACCCAAAACGGATGACCAGGAGAACCTGCATGAAGCACTATGGAGTCCAAAGAGTGTTTTGGGACTTTTATTTTCACAGATTTTTCTTTTCTGTTGTTTTTTGATTTAATATGTACATTTAATTAGTACACAGGGATATGAATGAGTTTGATCCCTGTTTGTATATTGTTTTTGTCATAAGAAAAAGTGAAAATAATTATTGAGCACAATGTATGAAGAGAAGAGGAAGTGTAGTAACTGGTGGCGTTCTCAGCTGATGTTGCTCATGATGTCATAGTTTATCCAAGCAGACTACATTCACAGACACACACCTGTGTCTTTCATACCCCCCATTAGCAGACACTGTACAGTCAACTTCAGTAAACTTGAAATACATCTGTAAATATTTTTACCTTATAAATAATGGGATTGATGTGGTAAAAAATATTGTTACTCAAATGTTGAATGAAATACAAAAAATAAATACAATTTTAAAATACAGATACAGTATCTGTTTATTTTGTGTACTGTTAGTGATGCTTTATGACTTGCATGAATATTTACGGCACATTATATTTCAATTTTGAAGAAAACATGAAGAAAAGGCCAGTTCCCACCAAGACCGAATATTTGTTTGTGAACGTTTTAGTTGACTTGCCAATGAAATATGAGCCTGTGGTCATGTTTCCTGAACCGCTACTGCTGCACAATTCAGTGCATTGTTGGCACTAAAGCAAACAAAACAGCTAAAGGAACATCAGTTGACAGCCCTAAGCTGAAAAGTGTGCACATGCTCCAGTACAAGAGTGAATTTGTTTTTCATTTAGCCTGCTTAATATTCATTTTGTTTTTAGTGCGAATAGACTTTTCATGTGTTATTTCATTTTGCATTTTTGATTAGCATTTGGTGGTGTGACTAGCCTGAAAGTCCATGGAATTTGACCTACAGCACCAGCTGACATATTTGGCATCTTCAATCCAAATGGTTGACACATTAAAATAACCTTTTATAACATTGAGTCATCTACAAGAATTCAGAAATAACGTAGGGTGTTTACTCTCTTTTGGGTTCGTCAGTCTTTCGAGGGCAGCCAGGGAGCTTCCAAGCTATGTATTTTATTAAGAACACTTGCAGTGTGTGTGCTGCATTTCTCCTGCATAATCTGTATTCTTTGTCATCTCAAGTATGCTCAGCATGTAGGATGTAAACAAAAAACCCATTCTATTCCTGAAAAAAAAAAAAAGCAACAGTGGGAGACCAGAAAGCATCCTACGCTTTGTGCATGTGACAGTGGAAATAAGGCCAGAACAAAGTTCAGTGAGGTTGTATAAGAAATAAATGACTTCAAGATCACAGTGCACAAGAGTTTGTGTGTGTGTATAATTTGCACTCCTGTTTATCCAAGCATTGCCTTTGTTTGACTGAATTCCTAGCACTTTTTTCCCCAGCAGGTGTGCTTCATGTAGGGCAGAGGTCAGGCCACTCCTCACAGCAAACTGGGAGAATAGGGTGGAACATGGGATTTGTAAATTGTGACTCAAGAGGAAGTCATTCACACGCCTTTATTAGGAAGTAAAACAGAGAATCGCCATGGCTACAAATAGTTCTACTTGACTTGTGGATTGAGCAAAAAACAAACTACTCCAAGATCAGATCATGCTAATGAAAGTCATTACCTCAAGCATCATGTTGTCTGTTGCACTTTGGTCCTTATATTGTAATGCTCAGGAGATGTTTGGCCTTAAAGTTTAGTTTTAAATCTTTTGATCCTCTGACCAAGCTGAGGTCTGTGGAAGTCTAGAGGGATCAGGGTTTGGCTTGTGAGGATGGCCTAGTTAGCCCCTGTTGGTGGATGCTGAAACTACACCATCTGAGCCCAAAAAGCATCTTTCTCCTTTGAAGCGCATTCAAGAGTAGCAGTGCATTCTGACTAAATAAAAATATTCATAATTTTATAGTCAATGTTTTACCAGTGCACAGCTTTCCCTGTCAGATGCCTTTGATGTCACAGCTCAGGATAGTCACTATTGAAGAGCATGGGATTATGGGAGTTCTTGTGGTGCCATCAGCCAATAAGCGTTGTCATAATGTCATTTTCCTACAAAGCATTTGTGGCTTATGTGATTGGCTCAAAAAAAAAAGCCTGGATGCAAAACTGAATGTGAGCTAAGATGGCAGATTTCAAATTGCATACTTCGGGGGTCCTGCACCAGCCGAACATTTGCCATTGAGATGCTTTCTCCAGGTATTATAGACCTCCTTTGTCTAGACTATTTAAATAAACTACTGGTTTGACTGAGTGATGTTCATAGTTTTGCTTTTGTGACCCCAGACCCTTTCACAGTGAGCAGTAGTATTGACTAAACATTACTCAAATAAGTTGCCACATTGTATTGTCTACTATATTTCTTAAAGCTCTCAAATAAAAATGAAGTCAGGTTATGGTAATTAGGTTTCAGGGAGTATTGGCACATGTGACAGTGGGTGGTCCGTGGCCTGTCTTTATGATGTATCCTCAAGAATATAGAAGATGAGCTCAAGCTGGCAGGTGGCAAGACCCTGGTACTGAAAGTTACTCTGCACCACACTTGTTAGTGATTTGTTAAGACAGTCCTGGTATGGTGCTGGCAGTCGCTGACCATTACTGCCAGCCAAGAACTCCATCTAAAGGACAAAGAAAATAATGACATTAGGAAACCTTTGTCTTTTGGAGTTTTGACCTTTTTGTTGACCAGACAGCCAATCAAAAACAACATTAATAGTACAGCAAAATGTTGGAGAAAGTCAGGAAAATCATACATACAATACTGAACTCCTGTCTGGCCCTAACAGTATTGGACTACAATAAATAAAATAATTGAAAGTATTATGGGATACTTGTTGAATCTGAGAGCTTAGATCTTTATATATTTTTAAAAGACATACATTTTACAAAAAACTAGTTACAGTCAATATCACCACAGGTACTCATAGTATGGAATTTATCACTTTTAGAATAAACAATCAAGAGTTCTTATTGGAGGAGAGGTGGCAGAAAGTGGGTAGAAAAGAAATCATTGACTAAATCCCAGGTCATGATGTATTAGAAACTTTCTTTACTGCTTACATATACAGAATATACTGCTTATATAAACACAGTATATATAAAGCCTATGTACTATGTAAGCAGTTACGGTAGGTGGCATATTATACAAGAATGGATAATTATGCACCTGAATGTATGAAGACATATGTCATATGTGAAGAAGATATTTGAGTAACTGTAAAATAAATTAATGTATTTATTAATTGATATAAATAAAACATATAGAGTAAAATACAAATATGAAAAAAAAATTGTTCTGTGGTGCCACAGCTGTAGGCATGCTCACTATCTCACCTTCTGCCCGTCCAGGGTCACTCTCAATGCCAGTTTGGTCATACCATCCTCCTTAAGCAGACAGAGAGACTGGCACAGTGCCAGGCAGAATGCGCGTGCAAGACGTTCTGTGAGGCGGTTTTGGCTGGTGTGGTTAATACCATTTGGATGCTGGTCTTTCAGCAAGTAAAACAACTGTGAAGTTCAAAAGTGAGTTAACCAATCAAACACATGCTTTATAGACTGGGGAAAAATATTAAAAACTTTGTAAGTTGTTTTCAAAGGAGTTTTCAGGAAAGGAAATTTGATCACATTCAATTCAACGCGTGACGTTCATTTCATCAGCAGAGTGCTTGAGCACTAAACGAGCAGCCCGATTTTTCTAACCGCGTGTCTTTGAACGTGCAGAATGTGCCTGGAATTATTTGCACTAATTAGTGAGTCCACAAGGTTCAACATGCACATTTGAGCCGTTGCTGTCACGAAGAGGTGCTAGATGTAATCGCCACTAAACAACAGGAGACGAATGTGGAGACAACAGTGGATGTGCACGTCAAAAACATGTGTGCAACCAGTCCTGCTCAACCCCCTCCGAGTGGGATTCGAACCGGGGTCTCTAGCATGGGAGGTGGGCATACTAATGAGGAGGCTAAAGGCTACAGCCTCTAGCGTTAGTCGCTAGTGTGCCTCTTGAGGCCAGGGGAGTGAGATTTTACACACCGCACAGCTATCACGTACCAGCTAGCTCCCGTTACACGTGTGTGAAGAGGTCAGGAGATATCTGCATTTGTATAACTTTAGTCTGAAGGAATATAAAGACATCTTTTTGAGTCTAAACTCCTGTAGACAAATAGTCGTGTGTCTCATAGCAGTCATAGCGCGCATGCATCAACCGCCTGTGTATGCACGCACAGTAATATGGAGTATACTTTGACAGGCTCGCGTTCGACTTTGCATCAAAACCGAAGTATACTTTAGGCTTATGCTGGAACAGACAACTAGCACTTAATTAATCCATCATCATAAATGAAGGCACTTTCCTTTACTTTTTCTCATACTTCTGCTCTAGCTTTTGTTCTATGATTTATTTAAAAAAAATTCTGTATTGCAATATTACAAATATTATTGGCTCCAGTATGAGAAATTGATAGCACTTGTGCTCATTTGGAAGTCGCTCTGGATAAGTCACCACCACGATACTTGGGTGGTTGCCAGTGTGTTGCTATGAGGTTGCTTACATGTTCTGAGTGGTTTTCAGTGCATAGCTATGCGGTTGCTAGTGCATTGCAAGATGGTTGGATGTTTTGGGTGGTGGTTTACTGGCTAAATTATTTTACCCATTTTATTGTCCACCAAGAAAACTTATAAAAATTATTGTTAGACAAGCCATATTGTTTGAGGTATCATTAGAGACTATTTTGCCAGAGACAGAACACTTGACCAACAGTTTTGGAGATTTCGGTCTTTCCCATTCAAGAAGATAGGAGCTGAACTTGTATGCCAGTTGTATCCATATTAAATTGCTGCCTGGAAGCGCTCCAAAGATGGCCGTCGAGTAGACTGACTTGCCTTGAAAGGGACTTTGGTATCATTCATGTCCATAGCATGAATGGTGCCAGACAAGCACCACTTAAAAACACTAACACCACACAAGTTAATAAATGCATGAACCTGTTTACCTCCGTCCAGCGTATGACCTTCCCGTTGGCTTTGTATTCTAATCGCTGATGGGTCTTGATGTTTGTGAGAGACTCCATAGATTTACCATCAACTGGGCTGATAATGCTGTGGGATATAGGACAGGAGGAGAGGAGACCAGTTTAAAAACCTCTGTTGCTAACTTTAATCTGCTCAGATGAAGAGACTAACTGAATATTTATTTGGGTAGAATACCAGACAGATGCAGAGGGATCAAAATGTGCAATTGAAAGCTATTTCTAACCCTTTATTAAAGCATGGCTCTTCGTCTTGCCACTGAATGTGCACATTTTCCTGTCTCTCTGCTGGGTGGAGTTTTCCACAGGTGACTGTGAAGTCTTTCATGTCCCGCAGAGATAGTCTTAACTCAGCCATGGTCTCCATGGTTACTTGCACCAACAAACCATCTGTAATGACAAGTAGATACAGAATCTTAGCATGTGCGCACATGTATACCTATGCACACTCACAGCACACACAAACTCTTACAATTTCTCTCACACTGTACATGCATTAACATTAAATCCCTGTTGGAGAGTAAAATGTGAAACAATGGAGATTTTTTGCTAAAATGTACAAATCGGTAACCTTCCACAATGCTTGACTTGGCCAAGTATCCAGACAAAGGTCTCAGTGCTCCACTGAACACAAAGAAACACGAGCCAGTGACTGAAAGACGAATAGAAACAGATTTAGATTCAGTGAGAAGTATGTTAGAGAATTCCATTCAAGTACAAACAAGAAAGACATTTTCTAAAGTGACACACTTTGCACATCTGTCCTTTAGCGCCCTCAAGTGACAATTTAAGAAAAGCTGTATAAAGAATTTGATGCATTTGAATGTTTCATATAGGTTTCCTTAGCATTTTCTTTATTGTTTGTTACATTAAACAATTAAAAAGTACTAAATACATTATTATACATCATATGGCAATCAAACATCATTATTACATTAGTTTATATATATATATATATATATATTTTTTTTTTATCCCCTTTTCTCCCAATTTGGAATGCCCAATTCCCACTAATTAGCAGGTCCTCGTGGTGGCGCGGTTACTCACCTTAATCCGGGTGGCAGAGGACCCATCAATCTGTGTATTTTATCACGTGGTTCGCTGTGTATGACACCGCGGAGACTCCGCATGTGGAGGCTCATGCTACTCTCCGCGATCCACGCACAACTTACCATGCGTCCCATTGAGAGCGAGAACCACTAATCGCAACCACAAGGAGGTTACCCCATGTGACTCTACCCTCCCTCGCAACCGGGCCAATTTGGTTGCTTAGAAGACCTGGCTGGAGTCACTCAGCACACCCTGGATTCGAACGAGCGACTCCAGGGGTGGTAGTCAGCGTCAATACTCGCGCAGGCCCCCATAGTTATATTCTTTGTGTCCATGGCCTTATCTTTGTGAAAATTACTTTGTGTATGTAAGAAAGAGAATGCATGCTCTCACCCCTGCGTGGCTGGCTGTGGATGCTGATGGCCTGCGTCTGGTATTGTCCATCTGCTGTCTGTACGCAGATAAGATGAGAGTCGGCCTGCTCATTAAAACAGGCGCCCAGAGCCAGCACCCTTTCATTAGATTTATTCAGAGCTTTCAGCAGCTAAAACACCAGCAGAGAAAAAGACACGTTTTTGTTAATTCCATGGTATTCTTTGACGTACTTTGAGGGAGTTTCATACTACACTTTACCCTATGCTACCATCTTTTTAACCCTAAGTTAAGGTCACTTTCAACCATAGGTTTCAGATTACAAAATGGGCTTAGCACCACTTTTAACCCTGGGTTATGAAGCCTAGTTCCAGATCACTGGCGCCACTTCTCCAGAACTTACCTTGAATTGTGGTGTAAGAATGTTACCACAAGTTACTTAGCAACAATTTTAAGAGTGAAAGGCCCATTCAAGATCCATTTTCATTAGAGATAATAGTATAGTGTGGTGTTATATGTATTACCTCAGGGTGACGTGTTTTAGGGATTCTTATACAGGTGCTTCTAGCCTCTAGATCAACCATCAGCCCTGGCACTGACGGCAGTGTGTAACGGTAAAAACGGAAATCCTTGAAGAATCAGAACAGAAATCAAGTATAAAAAAAAAACATCTAAACAGGAAGTATTATGAACTTAATGAACAATATATTTCATTTCTACTGCATTTATTAATCTTTGTTAATGCTTGTTAATAAAAATACAATTGTTCATTGTTAGTTCATAGTGCATTAACTAATGTAAACAATACAACTTTTGATGTGAAAATTGTTTGATTATTTGTTGAAATAAACATTAACAAAAATTAATAAATGCTGTAAAGATTGTTAGTTGATGCTAACTAATGTTGTTATCTAATGTTAACAAATGGAACCTTATTGTAAAGTGTTAATGGTTAATAGTCTCACCACTAAAAGCCTCATGATGCTGTTGTTGACTGGTCCGAAAAGAGGCTCTCTGAAGCGCACACTGAACAAGGGACAGGGATAAACTACAACACAATGGGAGACACAAACAAACTAAATTAGTGTGCTTCCTATATGGTTAGAGGTCATTAGTTATTAAATTCTTTGAGCGTACAGAGATTGTGAATGAGTTTTTAGATCATAGAGACATGCTTTATCCCAATTTGCATACTATTTTTCCTAAATAGCATGCAAAATGTATGCTTTTTCTGCTAATATTACCCACAACCACTGTGATGGTTCACTTTTGATTCTTTTTAGTTGTCGAAAAAATTGCGAGGAAAGCGAGGCAGAAGCTGCCAAAGCAGTTTATAAATGTGTGTAGAACCGAAAGCAAACTAATAATGAATTTGAAGTATAGCTGTCAATTGATTAAAATTTTCAGTCTAATGAATTACATGACATGCAAATTACTTAATCTAATTAATCGCATAAATCTATATTTGCAGAGAAATGCCCCAAAATAACAATAATTTCATGTATATTGATTAAATAATTACACACACACACACACACACACACACACACACAGTGTATTCACCAATTAGCCACAACATTAAAACCACCTGCCTAATACTGTGTAGGTCCCCCTCGTGCCACCAAAACAGCGCCAACCCGCATCTCAGAATAGCATTCTGACATGATATTCTTCTCAACACAATTGTACAGAGCGGTTATCTGAGTTACCATAGACTTTGTCAGTTTGAACCAGTCTGGCCATTCTCTGTTGACCTCTCTCATCAACAAGCCGTTTCCGTCCATAGAACTGACGCTCACTGGATGATTGTTGTTTTTGGCACCATTCGGAGTAAATTCTAGAGACTGTTGTGTGTGAAAATCCCAGGAGATAAGTAGTTACAGAAATACTCAAACCAGCACATCTGGCACCAACAATCATCCATGTGATTATCTAATCAGCCAATCGTGTGGCAGCAGTGCATAAAATCATGCCGATACAGGTCAGGAGAGTTAATGTTCACATCAACCATCAGAATGGAGAAAAATGTGATCTCAGTGAACTAGCGTGGCATGATTGTTGTTGCCAGATATATTATCTATATACAGTTGAAGTCAGAAGTTTACATACACCTTAGCCAAATACATTTAAACTCAGTTTTTCACAATTCCTGACATTTAATTGTAGAAAAAATTCCCTGTCTTAGGTCAGTTAGGATCACTACTTTATTTTAAAGCTACACTATGTAATTTTGTTTTTTGTTAAAAAATAAAATGTTATTAATGAGAGAGTGCAACAAAAATCCATCTTCCAAACCATGTTTTTACCCAAATACACCTATAATAATCATATTATGATTATTTTAGAGCTGTCGGGACGGATTTCGTGGGAAAGTGCATACATACGTCATTCGCCCATCATATCCATACACAGAGAAAATAAGATCCGGCTTCTGTAGCGCATGTGTGGGAATAGTTGAAGCTGAAAGTTTGCAGTCACAACGAACAAGAAAAATTGACCATGGATCATTCAAAATGGCAAACCTCCAGGGAATCACTTTGTAAAAACAAAGAAACCCAGAACAGAGCAGAGTCTACAAGCAAAAAGGGAAAGTGACAGAGTCCGTAATAAAACACGAATCAACATCGGCTTGGCTTTTCAGAGGTGGCGACAACTCCGAGATCTGAAAGGATTTGAAAGTGACCCAGAGATGGCTTTTTTCTTCCTCAACAGGTAAAATATTTTATTGATTTGGTTTATGTATAGTTGTGTAATCACACACACAAGTCTGTAATTATATATATTATACTGTAATCGGTGTTAGCAATCGTTATGTCTAATGTTAACAAACGTTGCCTAACTTTTGTAATGTAATTTATTTCAAAACATCAATGTTTCCAATAAGTCAAAACAACAGCATAAGATATGCCACTTATCTGCTCAGATGACATGTTTTCGTATATCCGTCTTTTTCTTTTGTTATTTATTTGTCCATTTGCTCTGATAAGATGTCCTGTATTTGTGTGTACACCGGTGCCTCGAACCACATTCATCTGCGCAGAGGAGCAGAGCCGAACCACAACCAAAACAATGTCCTTCCGCAAGACACATGCAGTTTTATTTTTTTAACCGCTATTGTTTAACTTGGGCCATTTTGGGTAGCCTTCCACAAGCTTCTCACAATAAGTGAGAACTGGTGTAATGGAGTCAGGTTTGTAGGCCTCTTTGCTTGCACACGCTTTTCCAGTTCTACCCACAAATTTTCTATCAGATTGAGGTCAGGGCTTTGTGATGGCTACTCCAATACCTTGACTTTGTTGTCCTTAAGCCATTTTGCCACAACTTTGGAGGTATGCTTGGGGTCATTGTCCATTTGGAAGACCGAGCTTTAACCTCCTGGCTGATATCTTGAGATGCTGCTTTAATATATCCACATAATTCTCCTTCCTCATGATGCCATCTATTTTGTGAAGTGCACCAGTCCACCCTGCAGCAAAGCACCCCCACAACATGATCCTGCCTCCCCTATGCTTCATGTTGGGATGGTGTTCTTCGGCTTGTAAACCTCACCCTTTTTCCTCTAAACAAAACGATGGCCATTATGGCCAAACAATTAAATTTTTGTTTGATCAGACCAGAGGACATTTCTCTAAAAAGTAAAATCTTTGACCCCATGTGCACTTGTAAACTGTAGTCTGTTTTTTATGGCAGTTTTGGAGCATTGGCTTCTTCCTTGCTGAGCAGCCTTTCAGGTTATGTCGCTATAGGACTCGTTTTACTGTGGATATAGATACTTGTCTACCTCTTTCCTCCAGCATCTTCAT
This sequence comes from Myxocyprinus asiaticus, assembly GCF_019703515.2. Classification (NCBI taxonomy): domain Eukaryota; kingdom Metazoa; phylum Chordata; class Actinopteri; order Cypriniformes; family Catostomidae; genus Myxocyprinus; species Myxocyprinus asiaticus. The sequence goes on along the minus strand of NC_059378.1, from coordinate 18,437,632 downwards.
CTTCAGGTCCTTTGCTGTTGTTCTGGGATTGATTTGCACTTTTCGCACAACAAAATAGATTCATCTCTAGGAGACAGAATGCGTCTCCTTCCTGAGCAGTATTATGGCTGCGTTGTCCCATGGTGTTTATACTTGCATACTATTGTTTGTACAGATGAACGTGGTATCTTCAGGTGTTTGGAAATTGCTCCCAAGGATGAACCAGATTGTGGAGGTCCACAATTTTTTTTCTGTAGTCTTGGCTGATTTCTTTTGATTGTCCCATGATGTCAAGCAAAGAGGCACTGAGTTTGAAGGTAGGCCTTAAAATACATCCACAGGTACACCTCCAATTGACTCCAATTAGCCTATCAGAAGCTAATTGCCTGAAGGCTTGACATCATTTTCTGGAATTTTCCAAGCTGCTTAAAGGCACAGTTAACTTAGTGTATGTAAACTTCTGTCCCACTGGAATTGTGATATAGTCAATTATAAGTGAAACAATCTGTCTGTAAACAACTGTTGGAAAAATTACTTGTGTCATGTACAAAGTAGATGTCCTAAACGACTTGCCAAACTTTAGTTTGCTAATATTAAATCTGTGGAGTGGATAAAATCTTTTTTTTTAATGACTTCAACCTAAGTGTAGGTAAACTTCTGACTTCAATTTTGTGTGTGTGTGTGTGTGTGTGTATGTATGTATGTATATATATATATATATACACACACACACACACACATATAATTTATATAATTAAAGTACATTACGTTACTGTGGCATATGAGTAAAGCATTGATTAGACCCTTCAGTCTACAGCAATCCATTTTGCAAATGAACTCATCAATCTATCTGAGGTAGCGTTATTATTAGTTCTTTTCTAAGGGTGCGTCTGTGTACACGTGTCAGACAGAAACTTTTGGAACGTCTCACTTTGGTTGTATCACATCATAAACACTGCATTTTTAGGATGCTGTGTCAAGTTAAACGCAGTTTAAACTTAGAAAAACACATATCGAAACACCTGCATTTGGAGTTGCACTCCATCCAGCTGTGCTTGAAAGTAAGAATGCATCTTCATCTTGAACTGTCTGCTGTGGTTTTTTTGTCTGTACAGCTGTGTGTAGCCTGTTTAGTTGGAGTTGCGCTTATTGCCCCCTGCTGACTGAGACTCTTAAAAACATGAAGTTGGTACTTCAAGCTTGAATTGCTTAATATTCCTTAATATACAACAGTTAGTTCCGGTCCTCAAATCTGATTGGATGAGAGGCGTTCCGAGAGTGCTGATGTCTCAGAACAGCTGTACGCAGACACTTTACTCTTTACACTATAAATACAGGCACTAGGCTTTCTCCACAATTCATTGTAAAATGTTTCCTTACATCTATACTCAGCTCCTAAACGTAGCATGAGTCTCAGAGGAAAGGCTTTGGCCCATGGGGTCTCTGCACGGAGCATGAGGAGCCCAAACAGGAATGGCGGTGCAGGTAAAGGCAGGCCCTCCAGGGACTGGAACGTTGGATGCACGTAAAGAAAGCCAGAATGCTCATTATGACCCAGAAAACCACGGGATACCAATGAGTGACTTAAGTGACTCAGAAGCTTTCCTGCTGCTTAAAGAAACAGAAAGATTAAGAATTATCAAGCCATTGCATGTCTTTGATCTCAGTTCTATGGTTGATTAATTGCAGATGGTTTAAGTGTCACCTGTCTGGGCATCCCAGTAGATCTGTATGAAATGGTTAAAAATATCCGTCGGGAATCTCTTCTCCTCAGGCAAACATTGCAGCAAAATGACCACCTCTGGCTGCCCAACAGCGTGCATTCCCTTTGACATAACACACCAGCACCGGCGGTTCACATCTACAGGAAGGCACACACACACCTTAACAATCCACATGAACAAGCCACCTTTAGTTTTTTTAAGTACAGAACATGCACACAGTAGAGGTTGCACTGGAAACTTGACTAGTCGATTAGTTCTGCCAATAGTCGATGCAATGGGTCTGTGATGACTAGTTGCACTTATTCTATATGGCAACAGCAGGAAGAAAATTCCCAGTGTATTTGTGAGCACATATATTTGAATATACTATAAGCAAATATATTTGGAATTACACAAAAATATAAGTAAATCTGAAGCGTTTTGCTTTCACAAAGCACATCTGAGTTCATTCAGAGTGTTCAAATACAAGGCAAAATTCTTGCAAACCACCCTGAAATTAATCAAATGTCATCCAGAAGCTGACATAAACTATTGGTGTGTGGGACCTAACTGGCACTTTTGTTTCTCACTGGACATCGCTGGATATGCCACAAACAGCAAATTGTCGACTAGTGAAAATAAGTAGTCGTGCAAGCCCTAGCAGCACACTTAATTCTTGCTTACATCTAGAGGACAAACACACATGCACACACACACGACGGATTTGAAACGATTGACTACACAGACTATAAAACTGCTTTAATCACAATATAATATACCATACCGATTCGCACAGGTTCCACATGTCAAATCACCAAAACCATAAATCCATCAACTGTGCAGTGAGACATTAGGAACGTACAGCTGACAATCTTCACCACGGCGAGCAAGTTTGCGTTGAGCACAAACACCAAAGGCTCTGCAAGACCTCTCTCCAGCTCTTCTAAGAGTGATGACTCTGTTCTCTTCTCCTCCAAAGTGTAGTCTGCAGAGCAGAAACCACAAGAACAAGGATTGTGATTGTTAATAAATTAATTAAGGGTAGGTTAGAGACCTACTGCTTTAGAAAATTTTGGTGAACTATTCCTTAAAGCCTAATTAGTCAGCCTGTGGTAAAGTCCCTATTCAGATTGCTGCATATGTAGGAGAGTGCTTGTGTAGGTGCTTTCATACCTCCTTTGACTCCTGTTGATGTCAGAATAGGGGGAAGGTCCTTTGGACCCCTGACTTCATCTCCTGCTCTTAGGTCAGATACTTCCTACAGCAGAAAAATCAATGGACGTTATTTTGCTTTTTGTAATAACTTTTTCAGTTTTATTAATTATGTAATAAATTTAAATCAGATTAAAAGGCAGATAATCAATTAATCCAATTACATTTTTTTATTAAAATTGTATATAATGCATTAAAAAGTATATATACACCAATGAGCCATAACATTATGACAGGTGAAGCAAATAACATTGATCATCTCCTAACAAGGCCACATATCAAGGTCTGGGTAGATTAGATGGTAAGCGAACAATCAGTTCTCATATTCAACGTGTTGAATGCAGGAGAAATGGGCAGGAATAAAGATCTGAGCAAATTTGACAAGGGCCAAATTGTTATGGCCTCACGACAGGGTCAGAGCATCTCTGAAATGGCAAGGCTTGTGGGGTGCTCCCAGTCAGCAATGGTGAATACCTACTGATAGTGGTCCGAAGAGGGACAAACCACATACCGTCAAAAAAACAAACCGTCCTATGACAGGTTGTTGGGCGCCCAAGGCTCATTGATACGCCCAGGTTGTTGGGCGCCCAAGGCTCATTTATACGTGAAGGCAACGAAGGCTATCCTGTCTGGTCCGAACCGACAGAAGTCACAGAAAATATTAATAATGGTTACGGGAGGAATGTGTCACAACACAAAGTGCATCGCACCTTGCTGCGTGTGGGACTGCTTAGCCGCAGACCGGTCAGAGTGCCCATGATGACCCCTGTCCACTATCGAAAGCACCTACAATGGGCATGCGAGCATCGGAACAGGACCTTGGAGCAATGGAAGAAGGTTGCCTAGTCCGATGAGTCCTGTAACAGCCACCCTCAGCACTAAAAGAGTTTAGCTTCAGGTAAGTAGAACTGAGGGTGTTTGGGACCAGTACTTTAGGTTCGTGGGAGCAATAGTATAACACTCAAATGAAACAGACAAATAACAGTAAGTTGAATTTGCTCTTATTATTTCTGTTGCATATTATTTCTGTTTATAATTAACAACTTTTCTTCCACAGTAGAGGTCTGCAACCCGACCCGGGCCCGACGGGACCCGAGAACCCAATGGGTTTCGGGCAGGGTTCGGGTCAGTTTTTCAATTAGGACTTTGGGTTGGGTTGGGTTCGGGTTTGTGTGAATGAAAAAATAAACAGGCTCACCGAACTTGTATCATGCGCACGGTCTCACTCACAGACATGCACGAACAGATGAGTGCAAGTGAAGTTTCAGTGCATAAACAGTAAGGCAGTGCTTTTTCTCCTTCTGCTCTAGTGTACTGAGGGGCTGCTGTGCCTTCTTAAAACTGACAGTACTGTTAAGAATGTTGTCTATATGCTTGCATAAAATACAGCCTATTGCAACAGTACTTGCTAGGAGAAGAAATTACATGGTAAGCGATGTCGGGTTCGGGCTTAAAATCTGACGGTATCATTCGGGCCGGGTAGGGTCGACCATACAGTCTCGGGACAGGTTGGGTTTCATTTTAAGACCCCTGCAGACCCCTATTCCACAGGCAGAGGAAAAACAAATGAATAATATGCACTTGCAAATGTATACAATTATACTGAACAATTAACAAGATAAAGAAAATAAAGAATGAAGAAAAGCAGGGCTCTTTGTCTCTTTTGTCTTAAAGATTTATAACCCTTTTTAAGAGTATTTCTTTTGACTTGCTCTAATTGAGTTTAAGTTTAGTTTGTCTATTTCACTGCTCTAAAGTATTATTGGTTTAGTATTGTATTTTTAGTTCCCTATTTAGTCTTTAAAGTAGGTTAACGTGTTTTTTTCTTACACAAAGGTAAATTCAAGCAGCTCAAAAATCACAATTGTAAATCACAATTTACATTCAATAAATCAACTTTTCAATCTTTTCAACCAGAATATCTCTTCAACACTCAATAGTTTCAACAAAACAAAAACGCTGTACACAGTTCTCGTGCAATTGTAAGCATGGACAAAAGGCTTCACAAATTCATGCCAATGGGCCTTGTCACGGTCTTTCAGAGTGCCAAGCATACTGAGAAGTGTGCGATTTAATCGTTTGACTGGATTTCCTCTGGGATAATAGGGGGTTGTTCTGATCTTATGGATTCCCATCAGTTCACAGAGTTCCTTAATTGTCTTGGATTCAAAATCCAGCCCCTGGTCACTATGCAATTTCTCAGGAATACCATAGTGAACTACAACATTTTCCCATTGGGCTTTGTCTACAGTACAGGCCTTCTGGTTGGGAGTTGGAATAGCAACCACATACATGGTGAAGAAATCAGTGATGACTAGAATGTCCTTGGTGTTGGTTGTATCTGGCTCAATCGACAAGAAGTCCATGCATACTAAATCTAATGGTCGAGCAGATCTAATGTTAACTAATGGGGAGTCTCTTTCAGGTAAGGTCTTATGGCATACACAACGAGAACCTGTCTTGATTTTCTTCTCTATGTCTGCAGACATTGTAGGCCAACAGAACCTCGACTTCACAAGGTTAAGTGTGAGCTCTATGCCTAGTGTAGGTTCTACTGGTTGTTTAGATCAGTGTTACTATCAGAAATAATTAATAATTATTTATGTAGTTATTAATATTTAAATTAAATAATAGAATCTAACTCATTAAAACCTCATACGGGGCACCAGTAAATGTAATGCGCTACGTTCAGGTGTGGGTTTGGTTATTAGCAATAATTAATAATTATTAAAGATAATTATCAATTATTAAAATCAATAGAACATTGATTTGAATCAATGTTAGCTCTTTTAATCCTTCACATCAACAAAGATAACCATCAAATTCAATAGAATATTAATTATTATCAAAGATAATCTTTAATTATTTAAATCAATGGAACATTGATTAGAATTAACACTAGCTTATTGATCCTTCAAATTCAACAATCATCAAAGATAATTATCAATTATCAAAATCAATAGAATATTAATAAGGATTAATATTGCCGGGGCACCACCCTGGAATCAGGGACTAATAACCAGACAGTATAACAGTCTCAATATTAGATTGTTCTCTTAAGAAAATTGACATTCAAAAAAAAAACAATGAAGGCTTGAATCAGAACACTGACATCCCCCTGCCAGCATTTGACACAGGTGCATGCAAAACAAACCAAAACACTTCTTTGAAATATAACAAAGTTTATTTATGCAGTAATATCAATTAATAATCAATACAATGCAGTCAATAAACTTCCGACTTACAACTACAAACTAAACAGTGACATGATTATGGTAACCAAAATAATCCTATAACACATGAGAGGAAGGTGTGTGTGTGTGTGTGTGTGTGTGTGTGTGTGTGTGAGAGAATGGGTGTGTGTGTGTGTAAGGAGTGACGCACACAAAATGGCGGACGTGACTCTCGTGGAGAGTACGTCACGCTAGATTTCCGGCCAGAGAATATGGCCGTGAATGTGGGTGGAGAGAAGCTGGTTAATGGCGTCTTCCCGTTTACCGCGTGTCTCTGCTTGTACAATAACTTTGGGACAAAGCTGAGCTTTATCACAAAGTTATCTACTAGCCAAAAGTGTGTGCGAGAATGTTTGTGAGGGGTCACGTGTGTGTGGTTAGTACGAGAGAGAGAGAATAAAGTGGCGGCACCAAAGCCGGTTTTGCGATCGTGGGAGAGAAAGCATCTGTTAGTTTATCATTCAGAGACATGGTGGACGGCTCGTAAACCGTCCCGCAGTCTTTGGTTCTTTAATGGATAAACTCAGTTTGCCGGTCTCATCCGCGATGGCGGAAATACACAACAGTCCAATGTGGTTGGACTACAACACAGCAGATCTCATTCGTGTAAGGCTGGCACCGGAATGTCTACAACCAAAAGTCACCATTTCCGGTAAAAGTCAAAGAACTCTCTCACAAATGCTGAAATCTTCACCTGAATATCACCACAGTGTGATAAATCGCAAATCACCTTGCTGCCCCCCCTTCTCTCTCCCCCTTCTCCCCTTCAACAGCTTTGGACCAACACAAAGACATAAGATTTATATGTAAAAATATAACAAATACCATGAAAACAAAGAATGCAACTGTATGTGTTTGATATCATTTAAAAGGTCTCTGTGTGACTGGTTTAGTGGTCTCTTTCCCATGTTGATAAAACTAATGGTAACAAAGTTATAAGGTCTTTGCCAAATACTGCATAATTCTGGAGGTCTATCCCCCTCCTTGACCTACAATTGAGATGATCTCCTATATTTTAACAAGGTTAAACCCCTGGAAGTCAAGAACCCATTCACCCCCAAATTCTCATTGTTCAAAGGATAATACCATTTGGTACACAATGTTTATTCTGTCTAGATATTTAAGGAAAGTTGGCAGGAAGCTCGGGGAATCTGTAAGCAGATCTCCCGCACAATTGATGTGTGTAGTCATTTTCACCAGGAATCTGTAAGCAGATCTCCCATGCTGTACCGCTGCATGTAGTTTTGTCAGGTATGTTTCTTTGACTTGTCTTTTATTTTTAGTAATGCTTGTTTATTCTGATCATGTGAAATTGGCTTTGATTTGAATTTATGCAACAATGTTTTATATCCTACCTGACAAATAAATTGTTATTATTTGATTTATTTTTAATTCCTCCGAAATCATTTATATCATTACTGGAGCTTTAATATAGGAGGAAGCCATTTAAAGACTCTCGGTTTGAATTTAAACCACTCAGGACAACCACCTAGGACAGCCGGGTAGGATTTGAATTTCATTAGACCAGGGTAGACCATACTGGAGCTTTAATATAGGAGAAACCACTCAGGACAACCGGGTAGGAGAAAGCCATTTAAAGAGACTCAGTCACTGCTCACCACCCGTCTTAGCAAGTTGTATGTATGTGACTAAGCGGCAATATCGTCTGGTTAGGAGACAAGCCAAAACAGACGATAGTAGTTAACCCTACAACCGCTGACTAAGAATGGAACTGGCTATCCATTTTCGGGAGGTTTACGTAATTTAATAACAAGCCAGCGTAAGTCTCCAAAGATCGAAAGGACAATTAATAGAAGAGGATTTAGACTAATCAATAACCTAAAAAGATCAAACTAAAAGAATGATCAGTAATTAATTAGAGCTTAATATAAATTAGAGGTCAACTTAAAATTGGAGTCAGATTAATATAAAATTGGAGTCAGATAAAAAGAATAACGGAATCAAATGTGTGAATTAACATTAAATGCTTTACTTCAGCGCTCAGAAAAGACAGAACAACGCAGGGACCTTCAAGGGCAATTTATTGAAGTTCCACTCCAGAACGGATCGAAAATTATCCCTTTTTACATTCGTGATAACAGTACATTATAGTAATACCTTGAGTATTATTAGCAGCAATGAGCGGACTCGGCGGTCCATAAACTGTACAAGCAATAACATTGATACACAAGAATAACACACTATAATATTCTATCTCTGCCCAGACGTAAACCTCTTACTTGAATCACATGAGGACGCAGGTAGAATGTGTGTTCATCCGTCCTTTAACTCCGACTCGGTTCCTCAAGGCTCGGGTGATGACGGGAGGCCGTTTCCTCTCTCTGTTGGTGGGCAGTATGGCTGCTGATTCTCGGCGGGCTGGCGGAGAAATCAGCGACGTCGACTTGATTGAAGAGGGAAGAGAAATCTTTTTCTCTTCACTTCTGCAGGCAAACGGATGAAGATGCGAATTGCTTGGCAGTCTCCTTCAGATCCGTTAGAGTGTTCGGTGGAACACAGAGTAATCTCAACTCGTCCAGCAAGATGGAGATTGTATGGCCACAGTTTCAAGTCGGATGTTACTTCCTTGTGCCACGAGGCTACACCTGAGAGCAGTGATGAGCTGCGTCTACATACGGCGAGCAAAGTTGCTGGAAGCAATTCCTGGAAAGATCTCAGAGTTATTTCTACTACCGATGATGTCATGGTTGAGGGCCGTTCTGTTGTGTGCCTCATCCAATAGGAGTTGAGAGTTCAATCCTTTAGTGAGCAAGGCTTCATGGGATTTGTAGTCTGTTTTGGACTCCCTTTGATTTTGGCGCGGTTTTTATCAGTAAGATTTATGACTCTGTGTGGGCCTGAGTTAGGTTTTATGACTGTGTTAGGCCTGCCTTTGTCTTCTATCTGAATACATGCGGCCTAACACTAGGTAACCCACTGAATCATGCAAGTTCTCCATGACCATGCTCCTCAAAGATTCTGGAAGAACTATTGGTACTGTGTAAATTCTCTTTCTTGCCTTCTTCGATAGAGTATTCCATTCAGTAACTCTGTTTTTTTTCTATTCTCACATTAACAAGGAGAATTCAAGAAGTTCTATCCTCAGTGAAGGTGGTGATGTCTCACCAGTTTCAAGCCAAAGAATGATTTCACTAATGGCATGATATGATCTTTGCTTTTCTTTTAGATCTACTTCAGTAAGATTTGGGATTACAGTAAGACAATCAAAAGACTTATTCTGATCAAAACTGTCTGGAATTGCTTCAGCATTGATTGCAAGGGACTCAACTAGTGTAAGAGGTGAGCCATTCTCATCACTGACTGGATCATGCTCGATTAAGTGTTTATCACAAATGGCTTGAATGACATAATTAGGAACAACAGTCTGGGTTTCAGTGTCGAGCAAATGCTGCAGAAAACTGACAGATTCACTCTTGCTCTTTCTGAGACACAGGATCATATTTCATTCCACCATAAGGGCATCTGGACTGGCCATCAGCATCCAGATTCTGTTTTCAAGCTCTGTACTGTAATTTAAAGGAAAAGGCAGAAAGTGCTGATAACCACCTGTAGCTGGTTGCATCTAACTTGGCTGAGGTCAGTATGTAAGTTAAGGAATTACTATCAGTAACAACAAGGAAGTGATTCTCTTACAGGTAATCGCTGAACTTTTCAGTTACAGTCCACTTTAGGGCTAAAAATTCCAATTTGTGAGCTGGGTAGTGAGCCTCACACCTACAAAGACCTCGACTGGCATAAGCGATAACTTTCAGGTGACCTTCTTGCTCTTGATACAGAGCATCTCCTAGACCTACAGTGCTTGCATCAGTATGTAACTGTGGAGGTGAGGGCGTGGTCAAGCGCCCATCTGGGGAGAGACAAAGCGGTCAGGACATCCACCTGAGATGAATTGTGACTAATAACAATTTCCATGTTCACAGTGAGAGTCGGGGGAGATAAAAGACGGCCCAGTCCACCGAAAAAGACAGAGAGAGAGAGAGAGCTGCACAGAGCAGTGTTCCTGAGTGCAATTTGTTTTGTGCTGAAAAGCATAAATTTGAGTGTGACCACTGAAAATTGGAATATATTTGTAGACTGTGAAGCTGTGGGACATAAAGCCCTTATGAGTTGGATCTCACCGTGTCCTGCTTCCTCCTTTTGATCCAAATACAAACATCTGTTATACTGGTGCCGAAACCCAGGATTAGGAGAAAGGTACACTGCTATGGAGTCGTCTTCCAAGCTCTGGAATGGCCGTGGGCGCAATGGGTAGTCCACCTCCTACCGCTGTTGACTGGGGAGGCCCAACTCACGGCCCAACAACTCCCAGTCGACAACCTCCTGAGGTACCCTGAGCTGAAGAAAGCCATCCTGCAGCGGGTCGGCCGCAGTACCAAAGAGCATCGCCAATGGTTCCGAACCCAGATGCTGAGCGAAGTCGGCCTCCCTTTTGCCTTCGCTCAACAGCTCCGTGATGCCTGCCGGCGGTGGGTGCTGGCCGAGGAGCCCAGCGATGTTGGGGGTGTCATCGAGCTGCATGGAGCAGAGTGTTCCTGAGTGCAATTTGTATTGCGCTGAAAAGCATCAATTTGAGTGTGACCACTGAAAAGATAAATAAATATATATATATATATATATATATATATATATATATATATATATATATATATATATATATATATATATATAGACTGTGAAGCTGTGGGAAATAGAGCCCTTTTGAGGTGGATCTTGTCCTCCTTTTGATCCAAATACGAACATCTGTTACAGTAACACATACGGGAGTTTTGGATCAGCGAAACCAAGCACTGGGGCTGTGGTGAGTTTGTTAATAATCATTTCAAATGCCTGCTGACAGCTTGAAGGCCAGAGGCTTCCAAAAGGCTCTTTGGGGTTGCGGTAATCTTTTTCAGTGTGCAGTTTTTGTGTGGTGGGGGATACCCAGCAGTCAAATCGTTCAAGGGCTTTGCAATTTTTGCATAGTCTTGAATAAACCTTTGATAGTACCCTGAAAATCCTAAGAAGGATTGCAGTTCTTTAAGGTTTTTTGGGACCGGCCAGGTTTTCAGTGCTTTGATTTTTCAGGGTCTGTTTCAACACCGTTTCTGGATACAATGTGTCCGAGATACTTGACAGATGTTTGGAAAAACTTACATTTTTCAGGAGAGAGCTTTAATGCGTACTACTTCAATCGCTGCAGCACATTCAGAAGTTGGCACTCATGTTCTTCCAGTGTGTCTGAGAATACTATTAGTTCATCAACAAAACAATGACTTCCTTCAGATTGATGTCGCTCATGCACTTCTCCATCAATCGCTGGAAGGTACCGGGAGCATTAGTGACCCCTTGTGGCATCCTATGGAACTCCCAGAACCCCAGCGGGCAGACAAAAGCAGTCTTGTGTTTGTTTAAATCCTCCACTTCAATATGGTTATAACCAGACTTAAGGTCTAATACCGAAAACTACTTAGAGCCTATGAGGGCAGAGAAGGTTTCCTCCAGATTGGGCAATGCGTATGCATCTTTTATGGTTTGAAGATTGATTTTTCAATAATCAATTCATAAGCGAACATCTCCATTCTTTTTTTTTTTTTTTGACGACAACAATAGTTGAGGAGAAAGACAACTCTGACACCCGGATTACACCTGCATCAAGTAGCTCCTGTAAGTGCTTACGGACAGCATCTAAATCAAGTGGGTGTATGGGATGAGCTCTATGATTGAAGGGGATCAAGTCTTGTAGCTTAATGTGGTGTCTCACTTTATCTGTTCTGCCAAAGTCGAGATCATGCTGGGCGAATACCTCATGCATGGAATGTAACTTTTTGGAAATTCTTTCTTTCCATTCAGCAGGTATTGGTGAATCACCAAAATCAAACTTGAGTGTTTCGGAAGGCTCAGATTCTTTGCTTTTGGCAGCAGCATGTTAATTAGAAATCACACTCTGTAAAGAATGCAGCTCTGCAATGATAGTTTTTGCAGGAATGACAATGTCATGGTCTGTCTCATTTTTTAGGATTACAGAACTTTCTGTAAAGCCCTGGCAGGAAGGGTGACTAGACAGGCAGTGCACAGGACGACATGGAGGGGGGCTGTATTAAGACACATTTATCTATATGTCATTCTCAAATGCTGACAGAACCTTCAAGGGCAAGGCTTCGACCAGGAAGAACCACTTCAGGCTTTTTGCCAGGCAGCTGCACGAATCCGATGCTACTGTTAACCTTTTACTTGGATTGATGCTGAAGAATATTTAAGATAGCTTTGAAGCCATATGGTAAGGTCTGGTGAACATCAGTTGACTGGGTTTTGGAGTATTATTCATAGGCCAAATCAAGAGTGTTTGTGCCTATTACCACTGGAGACTGAGAGCTGCCACTAGGGTTGTGCCAATAGACAATGATCTCGGGGATCGACGATGGTCAGAGTGATCGCCAATAGCTGATGCCTTTGACGATGTCAAGACGATATTTGGCTAGTTTTCCCATTAATGTATTAAATTATTATTATTATTATTATTATTGGGCTATTATTATTATCAAATTAATATTACAAATAATTTGCCCTGCGGCACACAGACACACGTTTGAAGAAACACACTTTAGTATATTATTAAGAACAGATGACAGAAAAACCATCTATGCGCATGTATGACACGCTGTTTGTACGGAGGTGTGCAGTCTCGTGGAACACGCGCTTGTAAAGGGTTCTCACTCTTTCTTTGTTTCTGTCTTCTGAATTTTTTTTTTTTTGTTGCAAGAACAGTATCATCTTTGAGTGCTGCAAATGACCTCAGACAACTCCGCTCAGGAGGTGCTATGAGTTCACTTCGATTTATTTCCACAGAGCAGTTCATTGTGACCACAACTCTGCAGCCTATACATCTGTGATTAAAACATAAAATAATACAAAAACATGTTCACCTCAAACCATAATTTATATTTCAGTGATTATTATCATCATTATAATTATTATTTTTACATTTATATTTGTTTTTATGTCTTCATTTGTAGTAATTTTCCGCCTGCATGTTTAGACGGATACTTGCCTGACGATAAGTGGAAAGGTGGTTACTTATATATAATTTTTTTTTTAATTACTTTGTTATTTTATTGCTTTTTCGTTTCGTTTGGAGTGCAATTTGAGCAAGTTTTTCATTTTTTAAATAAATTAATGTAATTTTCAATGCAAAATCACTAAAGCAAGAATATTCACCGATCCCTCAGCCCAGGGGTTGCCGATGTATTGGAAATGTAAAGTTGACTTTAATGTAGCCAAGATATGGAACAAGTTGACCGTTTGCTTCAACTTCAAGTAGATTGTCAAGAGGACTGATTTTCAAGTGTGAAATTTTCTGCTTGTAGTATGGCCGAGAAACCGAAGTCACTTGCGAGCCTGTGTCTAAAAGACAGTTACACTTTTTGCCTGCAACATAGACTTCAGCAGTACACTTTGCTCTAATCAAGCCTTTTGGTAAGGTGAAAATTTGCTTCTTTGTATGAATGTGCCAATTAAGCACACTATGCTTCTTTGTCTTGGGACCATTAGTACATTTCCCAGCCCCCCGTTTGTCCCATAACAAAGGCTGGTTTCATTTTAAAGGAACTGAATGGGATGATCTAATTTGAGCTTCCCATGAAAGCTGTTTCTCTCTCAGGAGTTTCCTCTTGGAGGCTACCAAGGAAGGGTCATTGTCACAGGTGGAGGCAATATGGCCATCCTCGCCACAGTGAAAACAATACCCAGGCTTTGGCTAGTTCATTTGGCTTTCAGAAAAGCAGCAAGGAAGTTCAGCTTGGTTAGTTTGCACTGATTGTGATTTGCTCGGTTTCATCACAGGTTTGGATTTGGCTGTTTTTGCTGATTTAACAGTGGTAAGTTGACTCTTCTACTCTGCTACTTGCTTCTGCAAGTCATGAACCGCATGCTTATGGGACATTTTGGTTTGCTCTTTGGTTTCCTTTAAGCTTTCAACTTGACCTTGAAGCTCTTTGACTTGTTTCTTTAGTTCAGAGACAGAATTAGGCTGAATTTGGTCAGCATCATGTGAGGAGGCACACATGGAGTGAGTGGAAACACGTGGTTTGGATATGCCAAGATGCTTTCGCATACGAACTTTGTTTGTCTTCAACTGTACGAAGCAGAAGAGCGCAGCAAACGGAGGAGGATTGTTTTTCCCTTGCTCAAGCTGAAATTCTGCAATAAGTGCATTGTCCCAGCAGCCTCTACAAAACTGCCTCAACAAATGTCGATCAACTTCACTAGAAGACACACAGCCTCTTTTCATGGCCATAGACAGATCTACCTGCAGCTGCTGCAAAAACTGGGACGGTTTTTCTTCAGCATCCTGTAAATTATTTAAGAATTTTGTGAACAGCTCATCGCCATCTTCTATCATGCCAAAAGCTGAATCAAGGGGATCAAGGTAGGTTTGGGGCAAAGCATGGGAACCCAAAGACCTAACAATGTCTGCTGCAGGATTTTTCTGTTTCTGACTACATCTGCAATAGAGGAATGTATGGCAACTGAGGCTCTAAGCTCTGCAGTGCAAATCCACTCTCAAATTCAATGATCACATTTCTGTGAGACAGGGAGGTGGGGCTATTTATGTCGACGATCCTACCAATACGCCTGTATCTACTTAAGTGATCAGTTAAGTGATTGTCTGTTTCTGCGTTAGTGGGATCACTAACAATGACTGAGTCTGGTATTTTTACATTTTCAAGCTCAACAACTTCCATTTTTACTGCGAAATATCCTTTTCTTTTTATCTGTTATTGTCCCATTTTTTCCTTATTATCTGTCTGGTTTTTAAGCTATTTATTTACTTACTGCTCCTGGCTGGGGCTCGTCAATGTGTAACTGCCACCCTCAGCACTAAAAGATTTCAGCTTCAGGTAAGTATAAGGCAAGTAGAATTGAGGGTGTTTGGGACCAGTACTCTAGGTTCGTGGGAGCAGTAGTAGTATAAACACTCAAATGGAACAGACAAATAACAGTAAGTTGAATTTACTGATATTATTTCTGTGTTTGATAATTAACAACTTTTCTTCCACAGGCAGGGGGAAAACAAATGAATACAATGCACTTGCAAATGTATACAATTATACTGAACAATTAAAAAGATAAATAAAATAAAGAATGAAGAAAAGCAGGTCTCTTTTGTCTTTTTGGTTTAAAGATTTATAACCCTTTTTAAGAGTATTTCTTTTGACTCGCTCTAATTGAGTTTAAGTTTAGTTTATGTATTTCACTGCTGTAATGTATTATTGATTTAGTGTTGTATTTTTAGTTCCCTATTAAAGTAGGTTAACGCAGTTGTTGTTTTTTCTTACACAAAGGTAAATTCAAGCAGCTCAAAAATCACAATTTACATTCAATAAATCAACTTTTCAACATTTTCAATCAGAATATCTCTTCAACACTCGATAGTTTCAACAAAACAAAAACATTGTACACAATTAACATATCAATGGCTTTTTGTTTCTTGTTTTGTTTCTGCCATACTCTACTTGCAGCAATGCAACTGTTCACCATATACTGTTCATTAAAGCTGCTAGTTTAGGACCTGTGAGGAGTCTGTTTCTTAAATTAGAGACTCTGATGTACTTGTCGTCTTGTTGTTGTGCATCTGGGTTGTCGTCAAGTTTGTTTTATTCTTTCAAAACAGAAGTGCATGGAATAGACTTCCTCTCTCAAAAGAACAATAGATTGATGAATCTGAGGAGAAAACCAAAAATAAAACTATTTTTTAAACTGAAATTTGAATTGCAAGTGTAAAGTAACTTTACTGTAAAGTTACTAAAAAAATGCAATACCTCTGCTGGAAAAAGACACTATATTGCGATTCCCACACTTCATTAAGTAGCACAACTATTTTAACCGTCCTTACAAAAAGAAATTTTAATTTAGTTCTGTTAACATATTAAATGATTTCTTAAGGATTATGTGAAACATTATTTTCTCAGTAGACTGGAGTAATGGCAGCTGAAAATGGGGCTTTGCCATCATGGATAAAAATTAAATTTTATTATAAATAAAAAATAAAACACTTATTGCAGATTATAGAGATTATATCTCTGTAATCTATAACCACATTACTCTTGAGAAATGAAAATTCTTGGTAGAAACTGAACATTCTGAACAATTATTTTTCTTTTTTTTTCTTAAAAATAAATAAATAGCCAAATCTACTGGATATTTCACTTCATTTTAATGAACGGGCATTTGCTGTCAGCCATGCTAAACCACGCCTCCAGCACCGCGCATGTGTGTGTCAAGACTGCAGAACACACATTCTTGAAGAAAGATGTGATATAACTCTAATATCGTGCTTTTCTATTACTCTTGTATATGTGTATCCTTGTGTTTGTCCTTTTCATTCTTGGGTTATTGTATTATACTTTGTAAATTATTGTGAATTCTCTGTTCATGTATGTATATTATGTTTTGCATAAAAAAAATAAAATAAAAAAAACATTCTCGAAGAAGAATACCAATTCAAACAGCTCAGCATTTATTTGTGCATTCAATTACACACACTTATGTACTTGTGGATGGTAGAAACCCATATATTTGTGTGCTCTTCTGGTGCGTGGATTTGAGAATTGAGCACATGTGGATCTGTCACGTGCATGTTTGGATCGGCTGCCCGTGGATTCCCATGTGTATCTGTTGATCTGTTGCGTGAATGTGTTCTAGCCACTCAAGATGGTCGACATTGTGCAACCACAGATGCAGAAGATCCCACGCATTTATGTGTGGAACCCGCAAAGCTTTCGTGGCTATTTAGTGGAGAAAAGATAGAAATACTTTTTATTCCCCTAACAAATGTAGCCAGTTTGAACGGGAATGCCGCTCCCCCACGAAATTCACTCCGGGAACTCCGTTCCCCCCACGTTCCCCCCATTTCCAACGTGTGGATGTCAATTTGACACGTGCCACGTACCTAAACATTGTTGCAGACCAGGTACACCCCTTCATGGTAATGGTATTCCTTGATGGCAGTGGCCTCTTTCAGCAGGATAATGTGCCCTGCCAGGGGCGGACTGGCCATCGGGAGAACCGGGACTTTTCCGACTTTGCTGCAAAACATTATGCAGAACGGGCCACAAAACGGCGCCGCGATATGCCGAAGGGGGCAGCGATATGCAGAAAAGGACAGCGACAGATACCACAGGACACCTTCAGGGTTCTTGAAGAGTCCATACCTCGGCGCTGGGTCGGTGCTGTTTTGGCGGTACGCGGAGGACCATCAGCATATTAGGCAGGCAGTCGTAATGTTTTGGCTCATCAGTGTATATACACTGCCGTTCAAAAGTTTGGGGTCACTTACTCATTCTTCTTAATTATTTTTTCTTCACATTTTTGAATAATAGTGAAGTCATCAAAACTATGGAATAACAGAAATGGAATTATGGGAATTATGTTGTGACTAAAAAAATCCTAAATACATAAAAAATTTATATTTTAGCATCTTCAAAGTAGCCACCCTTTGCTTAGAATTTGCAGAAACTTACTCTTGGCATTTTCTCAACCAATTTCTTGAGGTTTCGCACTGGAATGCTTTTAAAACAGGATTAAAGGAGTTCCCATCTATGTTAGGCACTTTTTGGCTTCTATTCTTTATTATTCGGTCCAAGTCATCCATTTCAAATATTTTTTTTTTCAATAAAATTGTTTTGTAATGAAATAAATTAATATGTTGGCACAATTATATTTTTGTCTAAAAAAACTAATTTCAAACATTTAAGTATACACCTCAGATCAAAAGATTTTTAAAATCATGAGAAACATTTCAGCCAATTGACCCCAAACTTTTGAACGGCAATGTGTGTGTGTGTGTGTGTGTGTGTATATATATATATATATACATACATACAGTATATTCAATTATTTTTGCAAATGTCTGATTGTTAAATTGCTGTTGTAAAAATAAAAAAAAAAATTAATACAAATTTTTTTTTTTTAAATATATGAGTACTGTATTTAGTGAGTGTTGTTTAGGATACACTTGTGAAGATATGATCAGACAGATCTCCTTTCATACCGCCTGAGCGAGTTTAGCACTCTGTGTGTGGGACACACTCCTGTGAGTGGGAGTGCTGTTGGCACTTCTACTTTCAGACTGAGGAAGGAGATTATCGGCAAACCAAACTTTCTTTTGGTCCTTGCGAAGCGTCCCTGAAGAAATTACATAATTATAACTAATATAATAAATGTGCAATGACAATGTTGTCCAGTGAAAGCACATGTAATACTACATATTAAGAGTGGATTCCTTCACAACTCACGGTTAATCAAGGTTGAATGACAGGTGAGACAGACACGCCCCTCTTTCCCACCGAGATGAGTCAATTTGAACCTTTGGTCACAACACACCACACAAAAAACCTATGAACCAAACAAACATATATAACTTAAGTTAGCACAAAAATGCATAGATATACTACAACTAAATTACTATAATATTAAAAAATCGAAAGACTTCACAGTTCACCCAAAATGCAAAAATGAAATTTAAGAGCTGTAGTACATGGGATGATTTTCAGCTAATCATTTTGGTCTTTTCCTCACACAAAGCTATCATATGGCCTCAAATGACTTTGAATGTAGAGTATGAGTCACGACCACTTTTACGGCATTTTTGTCCCTGGCAGTCCCAGTTATCATTAGCTTTGCTATGGGTAGGCTACCGGGGCTTAAGCACAGAATGTTTTTAGTTAAGCCCCGAATGTTTTTATCATCTTGCAGTCATTTCAAAAGTACCAGTGCTTCAGTATTAAATTGATACTAAATATAAATATAGTTTTATTATTAAGTAATATATTTATAAATTAATAATACCAGTCTTTCTACGATAATACAAAATACAGACTCGATTAAGTACCCACGTCTTCTTGGGTAAATGCTTTTAAGAAATCGTGTATTTCATGCACTTGTGTAGTTCGACACACATTGTGTACAATTGATAGTATCATAGCATATAACTGATAATTACTGTACCAAATATTAAGATATATAACCGTGAAAACAATAAGTAATATATGTGCTCAAGGAATTTGCCAACTTTAAGTCATGAGCCAGGATATTTGCGTTTCTTGCGAAAGACGCGATGCCATGAACCTCACAAACTTTGGCAAATCTAGCAATTATTTTTGTTCTCAGAAGCAACAAATGTAGCCTGTATACAGCCTGCTATCTTCTAAATGACCTCAAAATACCTGACAGATTAATAGTAGGCTAAGATACTGTCAACTGTGTTTTTTTTTAAACACGTTTTAAGGTACATAGTGTTAAAAGCACTTCTATTTAAAGTTTTTTAAAAAGGGTATAATATTTCATCATAGGATGGCCCCATACATATCCACAGAAATCTGGGCTAAGCCCCGAATATCCACTGACCCTAGAACAGCCCCTGCCAGTTACTATTCACTTTTGCTGTTTAAAAAAGAGCAGCCTGGACATTTTGCTAGATTACTCCTTTTGTGCTCCACAGACAATGATAAATAGAAAGTCATACAGGCTTGGGAGGACATGAGGGTGAGTAAATTATGACAGATTTTTCTATTTTGGGTGAACTATTCCTTAAATGTAAGTCTAAATGTCACAGGAATATGTCAAGGCTGTTTTGTCAACACCATTTATCATTTCTCTCACCTTCCCACATGCCCTGCAGTGATGACGTCTTCTGGTGAAAGAGAATTTGGAGCCACATTTCATGCATGCTGGTGCCTGAGAATCAGGGACCCATTGAGGGGCTGTGGTACCCAGAGAACTGCAACGCTGCATGGGCAAAGCCCTGACAGAACCCTTCCGTCCAGCAGAGTCAGTGTTCTTAGGGCCAGACACTAGTGACCCTTCCATTCCATCACTCTTACGGTCTGGGCATGACTCTAGCGTGGGATCCGGGTGCTCCGGGCTCCCAATGTGGTGGTCTCCTGCAGTGTGTGTGTCATCCACAGGGGACGGTGAAAGACCCAAAACAGCCTCTAGCTGTTCCTGCTCATTCTCTGCCCGTTCTTTCTCTTCAATGACAGAGTCCTCTTTCAGACCAGGCCTCAGTTTACGCTCATTCAACAGAGACTCACTAGAGTCCTTGAGCGTGGAGTATCCAAAACGGCGCTCACCCCACACAGACAGAGTGGCAGTTACTGCTTGCCTCATAGTCTCAGTGGTGATAGCTCAAGGTTAGAGGGTTACTGATCATACTTTAGCTAACCTTGAGCTTTAATTTATCTTCAAACCAGCACGACATGGCCCGCACAAAGTCCTGCCAAAAGATGAGTCAGATGTTAGTTCCCAATAGGGCGGTGGATTTGTCACGACTCCATTGCCCTCTCATTTAAAAGGTAGTAAGGACAAGGGATTATAGTAACACTGAGTATTTATTCTGTCTGTAATATTTTAGAGGACATAATATATTTTTTAAAGACTTAAAGTTGTGTCAACCCTAGATCATTAAAATAATGATGTTTTATTCAAATAATGTACAATTCTATAAATACAAAAATCTCTGTAATAGTGACATCATCTTCTTAGGATGTGAACTCTACAAGTAAGTGTCTTCTTTTTCTACAGAAAACCACTGATAATTAAAAAGTGGATATTTGTTGAAATATCAGCATTATCAGCATAAATATAGTTATGGTTAAGTGAACTATAAAACTTTCAACCTTGTTACCTCAACCCTGTTTTTTTTTTTTTTAAGACATACCTAGCTATATCCCAACATATATTAAACATTTTTAATTTATCTTGAGATGGCAGTGCAATTTCTTAACACTTTTTAACACATTTCTTAAACGCATACCTCGGGTCTTTAGTTATCTGGGACCTTATTCCACTCCCTGTACCTCATCCATTTTTTGGAGTTATTCCCACACCTCTTTAGTATTGTTTAGTATCCTTATAGATAGTGTAACACAAAAAAAGCCAAAATTGCAACAACAACAAAATAATAATAATAATGATAATCAGGTACTGATTACAAATTACATGACAAAAAAATGCAATCAGTAATGTAATCTCATAGACTACATTTTTGGGGTAATCTAATCTAATCCAATTAATTTTGGATTACTTTCAACCTAATTCTATTTTATTTTGTCACATGCATTTGAGTAGGATAATTATTTTAACATAAGTATAAAGAGGAAAAACATTTAGTCCATTCTTTATTACTAACAAAAAGAGCCTCACAAAAAGAGCTCCTTATGACATTTTTAAAAAGTGCATTAAACATTACATGAATTAACTAAATCTAACAGCAATGACCAAAGTTTTTTATTCAAAACACTGAGACATCAAGTTCATTTTAAGTGCATAAAACCATAGCAGCATTACGAATATTAATGACCATAAAATCAACATAAAATGATCATAAAATCAACAGCAACGGCGTTGCATAGGGCGAAGCTTTCATCTAAAAACACTGAAACACTTTTAACCCTTACTGTTTACTGATAGTCCATCGCCTATTCCAAAGCTGAGGTGCAAGATAGTATCTTTTGAACAACAAGAATATTCTAAAAGAGCAGAATATTTTAAAACAGCAGAGTTCCAACGTGTCACACGATGAATAATTGTGTGATGTTTTATGTCAAGTTTCATGCAGTGAACTCCACTGCATTAGCAGCAACAGTAGAGCGATGGGCTTTGTTCCATATTGTTGCACATTTTGCAGTTGAACTATTGTGTACCCTGCGGGTAGGACCCTTAGTGATGATGTTCGGTTAAGTTTGATTAAGCGATTAAGTTTGATTAAGCAATTAAGTTCAGTGTGTGAGCTGCACACCATTGGTGAGGTAGTAAGAAATAATAATAATAAAAAAAACATATCTAGTTCAATTTAAGTGCATAAAACAATAGAAACATTAGATGAACAAACAGCAATGAACCTGAAATCAACAGAAATGACATTGCTAGGTCAGAGCTAACAGTGCAAAACTCTGACACACTTACTTTTAACCCTTACTACTTAGTAATAGTCCATAACCTATTCCTTAGCTGAGGTGCATATCTTACTGTTGTAATGTAAAAGGAGCACTTGCTCAAAATGTTTATCTGTGAGACTATTGCACTTCAGGGGAAAAATATGATTATATTGATATGAAAATGATCAATACATTATTAACAATTTACTGCCATTGCCTTGTTAATTTGTAATCATGTAATAAAAAAGTAACTGTAGTTGATTACAAATTTCAAAATATAATTTAATCCAATTACAAGTACTTGATTTTTGTAATATGATTACGTAATCCAGATTACATGTAATACGTTACTGCCCAGCACTGTGTGTGTGTGTGTGTGTGTGTGTGTGTGTATATATATATATACACACACACACACACACACACACACACACACACACACACACACACACACACTACTGGTCAAAAGTTTTGAAACACTTGACTGAAATGTTTCTCATGGTCTTAAAAATCTTTTGATCTGAAGGTGTATGCTTAAATGTTTGAAATTAGTTTTGCAGACAAAAATATAATTGTGCCACCATATTAATTTATTTCATTACAAAACTAAAATTTAATTAAAAAAAAAAAAACATTTTGAAATTGATGATTTGGACCAAACTTTTTACCGGTAGTGTATATATATATCATATATATAATAATCGCTTAAGTACCAAAAGTGCATAGGGTCATTAGAAACCCTAGATATGTAATAGTGTAGTTTTGTGGTGTTAGCACTTCCATCAATTATATTTTTATGATTATTTCATATCTATATAAGTTTACTATCACAGGACATCTATTTCTTTGTTTACTTAAAGAGAAATGAGTACAATATATTTATACAAATAAATACAGTATTATGTTGATTTTCTGTGCAACAATGGTGAATTATCAGTATCCCATATGCGTGTACACATAAATGTTATTTGTTAGTCATGGTGGCACTGTTGTTTCAGTGATTGACTTGATTTATATTTGACATTGCTATTGAAGAAACAACAATGAAGTAAACTATAGCAAGTACAACACATGAACAGTCTATGTCATTTATGTATACTACTGAAATTATCTAAGTTGTGCATCTATTCAGACTCAATAAGAGCCTGAGAAAATACGTATGTGTAGCTTATTTATAGCCTATGTGTTATGTGTAGCTCAATACATTTTTAACATGATTTGTTCTGATTTGTTGCATTATCTCTTTGAAATATGAAAAATAAAACAAAAATCTAATTGTCTTGAAAATATTTTGAAAATTTGACACTATGTGGGCACTTTGTACATCCAGTTGTGATAGACATACGTGCTGGGTCTCTAAAGACACGAATATACTGTATAAGAATGTTTGGTGAAATTGCCATGCATTTAAGGGTTAAAGAAATTATTTGTCTGGTAGAGAGTTTAAAATCTTTTTAAAAAGTACTTTAAAGGAGTCACGTGACACCATGTGAACGGCGAGCTCTGCGCACTTTGCTAGTTTTAATAATTTTTATGACATAAACCGGTGAGATACGATACACTCTTCCATAACTGTTCTAGGAGGACAATATGTCAAAGAATTCAAAATCCTCACGCTCTGGAGACATTAAAAGACACTTATGTGCTCAAGTTGATGCCCCTGAGCAGGCCGCGGGGCTGGGAGTTGACTTGGTTGGGGAGGTGCGGGAAATGCGGCGGGAGATGCTGAACATGTCGGCAGTGCCGACGAAGGTTGTTGCTGACTTGGAGGATCTTGCTGTGATATGTCGATCGATCACCGGCATGGAAGGCGAAGTTCACTGATGTGGTTATAAGAGTGGGGGATGTCAAGAAACGGATCACTTACCTGGAGTCATCGGAGAGGGAATTATCTGCTAATCCGGTAGCAACCAAGGTGGATTTGGAGCATGTCTGGAAGAAGTTGGAGGTCATTGAAAACTGTAGCCGGTGGAATAACGTCTGTATCGTAGGAGTCCCAGAGGGAGCAGAGAGACAGGATATGGTGAAATTCCTGGATGGGCTCTTTCTGAATCTGTTCGACATAGCAGGCCATAAGATGGAAATCGAGTGAGCTCACAGGGTTCCTGCTTGGCGATCCGCGGAGGGAGACAGACCCTGATCAATTCTGGCCAAATTTCTGAGATCATCCGATAAAGATCTTGTGTTACATGAGGCGAGGAGTAAAGGAAGGCTTTCTTGGAAGAACCACAGCATTTTCTTGTTCCCAGACTTTGCAAACTCGATGAGAGAAACATGATCGATTCAAGGAATGCAAGAAACTCTTACATCAACGGAAGGTCGCTTTTGCACTGATATTCCCAGCCAAATTGAGAATAGATGCTAAGGATGGCCGTAAAACATTCACATGCCCACAGCAAGATGTCCTTTATAAAGTCAATAGAGTAAGTCATCTTGTTGTACTCATGATGTAGACTCACTGAACATTCACTTGACTGTTTGAGGAATCTGTGCACTTTTTTTGTGCTGGTTCCGCCTAGTGGCTGGAGTTCATTATGTAGAGTATTACACCTTCAGAACAGTTTTATGGATGAAACTACATGCTCTTTGTGCTTAGTCTGCCTATCGGCTGGAGTTTGTTTTATAGATTATCTTTTGCTGTGAAATTCTGTCTCACAAAATTTGTATAAAAACACCAGACTTGAGCAATCTGATGGCAAGGTTGTCGCGGGGGCTCTCGTTGGCGTGCATGGACAGTTTGAGTTTGGAGGGATGGACGCCAGTTGGCGCTATCGTGCGTGGGGTTAATGCACACATTTTTCATTTTTCTGTTTGTTTTGTTCTAGGGGAAGTTCGGGTTTTGATGTTTGCACCAATGTTGGAATGTGGTCTTTATAATCTTGTTTTTGACACACAATCTATTTTTTCTTATTTGTCAAATAAGATTGGATTGTCTCTCTCCATGTGGAATGTGAATGGGTTGGGGCACCCCATAAAAAGAAGGAAGGTTATTTCTCTTCTTAAGCGTAAGAAATAATAAATAGTGTTTCTTCAAAAATGCACCTGTCTCTGCAGGAAGCTGAAAAATTTGAAAAGATATGTGGTGGGCATTTTTTTTTATAGTGCTGGCTCGAGTAAGAGCAGGGGAGTCATTACACTGATAAGTAAACATCTACAGTTCAAATGTCTCGAACAGAATAAAGATAAATTAGGAAGAGTCATTATTGTTTTAGCTGAAATTCAGGGACTAAGTCTTATTTTGTCTAATATTTATGCATCTAACGTTGATGATCAGGGCTTTTTTATAGCTCTTGAAGGGATGTTGCAAGCCGCTGGCACCCCTTATGATATAATATTGGGAGGAGTCTTTAATCTTTTGATGGACTCAGTCCTTGATCATAGTGAAGCAAAAGTGTGCAAGCCCCCTAGAGCAACACTGACGCTTCACAGGAAGTGTAAAAATTTTGGTCTTACAGATATTTGGAAACTTTTGAATCCATCTGGTAGACACTATACATTTTTTCATCAGTCCATAAGATTTACTCTAGAATAGATTTTTTTTATATATATATCTAAGTCCCTCATTTCATCTGTTGCTGATTGCTCAATTGGAAACATTTTAGTCTCAGATCACACCCTGGTGTGTTTAGATGTGTTGCCACATATGGAGAAAAATAAATCATATAGTTGCCACTTTAATTTATCCCTTTTGCAAAATCCTGAATTCCAACAAATGCTAAAGGCTGAAATCAATGTCTATATGGAGACCAACTCGTCATCAGTATCCTCTGTGGGCGTGGCTTGGGAGGCACTTAAGGTGGTTCTTAGGGGTCGGATCATACAGTATGCCTCATTCACCATAAAATCCAAAGCACAAGGACTTGTGGAATTAGAAGGGAATATTAAAAGTGCCGAGGCAGAGCTGAAGCGCCAAATGTCGTCTAATGGCCTCAGGGAACTGACCCGATTGAAATACAGATATAATACTATTTTATCGCAGAAGGTGGAGTTTTGGCTATTCAGGGCAAGACAGTCATACTTTGAGTCGGGGGACAAAGCAGGGAAGCTTCTAGCTATATATATATATATATATATATATATATATATAAAAAGAAATTAAACATTTTAATTTTTAAAAAGAGTATTTTTCTACCAATCCCTCAGTGAAATCTGCTGGTGGTGAAATATTTACCTCAGCCATTGATATTAATAATGCTTTTAAAGAATTCTATCTTGATCTCTATAGTTCCATGTCTTCGTCTACTGATGAGGATATTAGAAATTTTGTGGAACCATTAGAACATCCTAAACTGACGACTGAGCAAAAAAATTCTCTTGATTCTGAGATAACCTTGGAGGAGCTTGGCGAGGTAATTAAGGTCTTGCCTACAGGCAAGGCTCCGTGGCCAGATGGCTTTGCCGCTGAGTTTTTTTTAGATCTTATGCTACAGAACTGACTTTTGCTAGAAGTTTATACGGTATCATTAAAGAATGGAAAGCTTCCGCCAACCACGACGCAAGCCCAGATCAGTCTGATTCTTAAAAAGGACAAAGATCCAAGTGAGTGTAAGAGATACCATCCAATTTCCCTGATCCAGCTACATGTTAAAATATTGTCAAAAATTTTGGCAAACCGATTAAGTAAAGTTATGACATCTCTTATACATATAGATCAAGTTGGCTTTATTTGGGGCCATAACTCTTCTGATAACATTAGGTGTTAATGTCATGCAGGCAGTGGCAAACGATCAGACTCCGGTCACTGCCATCTCACTTGACACCAAAAAGGCGTTTGATATGGTAGGATGGGATTATCTTTTTAAGATTTTGGAAGTTTACGGGTTCGGGAATACATTTATTGGGTGGATTAAGTTACTTTATAGACACCTGGTAGCGGTGGTTCAAACGAATGGATTAATTTCAGATTATTTTACTCTGGAGAGGAGCACCCGGCAGGGTTGCCCTCTTTCCCCCTTATTGTTCTGTCTTCCCCTGAAACCATTAGCAGCTGCGATAAGAAAGGAGGATGATTTTCCAGGGGTGGTGGTTGGAGGTGTGGCGCATAAGCTTTTGCTTTACGCATTTGATATTTTATTATTTGTCTCCGACCCTACTAGATCTATGCCTTGCCTCCACAGAATTATTAAATCCTTTTCTAAGTTCTCAGGATACAGAGTAAATTGGTCTAAATCCAAAGCTTTGTCTCTGACAGCGTACTGCCCGTTAACGGCTTTTCAGCCAGGCGCCTTCCAGTGGCCCAAACAGGGCATTAAGTATTTGGGTATTTTATTCCCAGCAAATTTGTGTGATTTAGTTTGTTAATTTTGACCCCTTAATAAAAAGGTTTTCGAGTGATGTGGGTAGATGGGCTTCATTACATTTATCTATGACCGGGAAGGTTAATGTTAAATGAATTGTATTCCAAAAACCAACTACCTGCTACAGTCTCTCCCTATAGATATCCCCCTCTCTTATTTCAAGCAATTTGATAGCATAGCGAAGTCCTTCATGGGGAATGGTAAACGTCCCAGATTAAATTTCAGTAAATTACATAGGTCGACTGACAAAGGTGGACTAGGCCTACTCAAGATTTTGTTTTATTATTATGCATTCGGTCTCACATTGTACGGAGGCGTGCTGTCTTGTGGAACACGTGCATCTAAAAGATTCTCACTCTTTCTTTGTTTCTGTCTTCTGATTTTTTTTTTTTTTTTTTTTGCAAGAACAGTATCATCTTTGAGTGCTGCAAATGACCTCAGACATCTCAGCTCAGGAGATGCTTTGAGTTCAGTTCGCTTTATTTCCACAGAGCAGTTCATTGTGACCACAACTCTGCAGCCTATACACCTGTGATTAAATCATAAAATAATACAAAAACACGTTCACCTCGAACCATGATTTATATTTCAGTGATTATTATCATCATTATAATTATTATTTTTACATTTATAATTGTTTTATGTCTTCATTTATGTAAGTAAATTTCCGCCTGCATGTTTAGACGGATTCTTGCCTGACGTAAATGGAAAGGTGTGTATATATAATTCTTTTATCACTTCATTATTTTATTGCTTTTTCGTTTCATTTGGAGTGCAATTTGAATTTGTAAATGTATTTGATTGAAGTTTTTCATTTTTTAAATAAATTAATTTAATTTTCAATGCAAAATCACTAAAGCAAGAATATTCACTGATCCCTCAGCCCAGGGGTTTCCGATGTAATTGGATATTGCTATATATATATATATATATATATATATATATATATATATAGCACACATTTTAATTGCACTTATTTATTTTGTTCCAGTTTTATTTGAATTTTTAGTTGAAATAAAAAATAAAGTTCTAAGTTTGAAATCAAGGTGTCTTGCTTTATTGTGTAGGCTTAACCCTAACCCTGCTTAATGAAAATTACCCCATAGTACCCCCTAGCATCCAACCAGCAGTAATACTGGTGTTCGTCATTTTTATGTGGAGTATTTTCTGCGACCAACCAATCAAAACTTGGTCGACCAAGACTCTTCTCATGCACTAAGCTTTGGTCGACTATCAGGGGTAGCCCTAGGGGATAGATACATAAAAATTGGGCAGGGTGGCGGCATTCGAAGAAATGACATGTAGAACGCTGGGAAAATTGGATTTGTTTAATAGGAAGCGGGACAGCTATTTTGCCTTTTTGGAGGGTTCTCGGGGCAGTGGAGAGGGATTTGTAGTTTTAAATGTGTGTGTGTGTGTGTGTGTGTGTGTGTGTGTGTGTGTGTGTGTGTGTGTGTGTGCATTCTTATTGTTTTTTGAAAGTATACTTTATATATATATATATATATATATATATATTTTTTTTATGTTTCTAAATATTTATGACCAGAGTTTAATTTTATATAATTTACGGAAGCCCTGAACCGCAAGGTGAAAAAAAAAAAGAAAATTACAGTGGCGAAAAAAAAGCATCTCATTTCTTTCCTGTGCCTAAGTCTTAATTTTTTCTCTCTCTTCCTAACATTTTTTTTTCTCTCTTCAAAAATGTTTTTCTCTCTTCAAAAATTTTTTTTTTTCTCTTCAAAAAAATGCATGCGGTACCAACCTTGGCCACCAGGTGCCACTATCAGTAAACATGTAATCTTATGCTTTTAATGCTTTCTCTGTTGCTATATAGCTGAATAATACATTTATTATTTATTTAAGGGTTTGCAAACCTTAATCAAGACAAAATCAGGTTACATATGTTTGATATGGCATTCGTTGTCGTGTAACAACTGGAGTTATTTTTTTGTTTGAAATTGTTGGTCTTTCTAAACCATCTATGCCCTATCCTCAGTGTTACATGGTGGAAGCGAAGGAATGTATTGAGGAAAACGGGAAACATGGGGAAATTATTATTATGTCTGTCCTGTTGAAGTGTTAGGGGTACATCTGGAAAGTGTTAAGGCCGCGGGTGTCGAGACCATTTATATGTCTATGGTCGTGACATCGTGTACAAAAGAAGTCCAATTTCATTGGCTAGGCACCAACCTATAAAAGGACTCCTTTACGCCCTCCCCCTGCCCCGACTTCCTCTGTCGCCAACACTGAGTTTGCTAGTGCACAAGTTAGACTTAAGCACGCTTCTGTCACAAGTCAGATATCTCTGATGCACAAGTTAGTTATGCATCAGAGATATCGCGAAAATATTTGCAAAAGTCAAGGTGCGAAGATTTGAAATTGCAGTGACAGATTTGAGAAGTTGCAAGTGCCTAATTGAGGTTGTACTGCGAATGTGAGTGAAAGAATAAGTGCAATTTGTAAAATATCCATGAGGTAATTAAAGATGAGTGGAATCTTTTGTAATGAAAAATACTGTAAGGTAAAAGCTGGATGGCTACCATAAGTAAAATATTTTTCAATTGTGTAAATTATAACAGAACGCTAACGTGAAATAAGTTTAAAATGCGATAACGCACACTTCTGGCCAGAGATGCTGTGATGTATGGTTCCGCGGCTCAGCAGATGGAACCCCCCGAGCGCAGGGGCTCACCAAAGGGTCCTCCACTGGATAATAATATTTATTTGGGCATCAAATAACCAAAGAAAACACTCAAGTACACAACTCAATATACTTATAAGTTTTATTTTTATTCAATAATTTAAGTTTATTCGGTTTATAGAGCACATTTAAATACAGCGAGCGGGCTAACCAAAGTGCTGTACAGAAATAAAAATAAGAAGTATTTTATTTAAGTATTAAAGAATTTAAGTATTAAAACCTGCAGGTTGATCCCATTAATACAAGTACAATTATCCTGACAAACATTTGATATTGCTAACAATCCACAGTAGATTGACTTTGGGACATTTAGAGAATCAACAAACGAGTCTATATATTCATTATGGGAATTTAAAAATGATTGTACAGTACACCAAATTAATTCATATTACCACCCGGTATACACAACTCCTTACACAGCAAATCTCTAAGACACATAAATATCCACAGAATACATAATTAAATACCACACATCATAAATACACACCATCAATGATTAGTCAATACATGCCATTAATACCACTCAAGCTAAATACATAGCCGTCGTCAATTACATTACAGAATGCATATGGAGAGATAAACAACCTGCCCTCACACACACGCTCATGACAATAAACGCCGGGGGACAAATAAATAACATTACACACAACATTCAATGAGGCCTCCCTGGAGAAAAGAAACCCACAAGCATGTAAAACAAATAACCCAACAACAAAATGTACTGCTGGGTTCCTAACCCGCTACCGGACGTGGGATACAGGTAGAACACATCAACAGCGGCCGAGTTCAAGTTTACCCCGATTTACCCTCCCAATTTACTCACCCCGTTTTCACAATAACAGCCAGCCCACGTCCCGGCATGGCACGGCCAAAAAAAATAAAAATATGCAGTACCAAAACTCCCCCTAACATCAGAAATCATTATACTTTCATAGCTTCACGCCCATATTGCTAATACAAAACAGGTGTGTGTAGCCTACTATTCTTCCCCCCGGCGGAACCCGGGGAGCGATACTATAGGTGATTCCTCACCCCTCACCAATTTGTTTGGGATGAGCATTTTACATCGGCGTAACTGTCTAGCACATGTTTAGACAGACCAACAATATTTGGATATTTATTTGACATTCTTCATCTGGAACTCTTCACTTATGCAGCAGACAGTGTGTTTCAAATGCATAGACAACTTGTTATATTAAAATATATTATTATGATTAAATTCCACCATGAAAGTCTGCACATGACATCCCCGTTCAGTCGCGAGGATTTAATTTATAAATGATCTTTTCGTTTAGAAATTAGATTACTTACAACAATATTAACATTACCAGATGTACCCCTAACACTTCAAAAGGACAGACATAATAATAATTTCCCCATGTTTCCCTTTTCCTCAATACATTCCTTCGCTTCCACCATGTAACACTGAGCAAACAGCATAGATGGTTTAGAAAGACCAACAATTTCAAACAAAAAATAACTCCAGTTGTTACATGACAACGAATGCCATATCAAACATATCTAATCTGATTTTGTCTTGATTAAGGTTTGCAAACGCTTAAATAAACAATAAATGTATTATTCAACTATATAGCAACAGCGAAAGCATTAAAAGCATAAGATTACATGTTTACTGATAGTGACACCTGGTGGCCAAGGTTGGTACCGCATGCATTTTTTTTGAAGAGAGAGAAGTTTTTTTTTTCTTTTTTTCACCTTGCGGTTCAGGGCTTCCGTAATAATTTGATTCCGTATTTTCTCTGTTTATTTTATATGCTGAATGGAATAAAAAAATAAAAAAATTTTACTTTAAAAATCACATTTTTTAAATGGAGAAGGCACAGATATCCTGGAATGACCCAGAAACAACACTGTGTAGACACTTTGTTCAACATTATTGCATTTAAGTGACTGTGTTCCTTAATGACATTTAGGCTAATGTTGTAGGCAACCACACTTACACACAAAAGTGCAAAAAAGTGCTAAGCAGTCACATCGCCATCTCCCCATGCACAACGGCAGCGACGCGACCAAACAGAAAACATCGCGCGCTTGCAATGTAGACGGGAGCGTTTCAGTTTGTCGCGGCGCGTCGCTCCGACAGAAGCGCGCTTAAGTACAACAGTATAAAAACATTATAGTTTTGTCTCTGTCCATTCCGATATTGTGTTTTTTCTAAACCAAAAAGTTAATACAGCATCTGCCAACGCACACGTGAATGAATGTGCGTTCGGTTATTCTCCCCGGACAGTACTGCATTGCAGGCGAGCCGACCACGACCTTCATCCGCGACAAAATGTCTAAAGCATTTTACATGAAAAAACTGACTTGTTAAAATGTAGCATCACTTCTGGTTAGCAGTACAACTGAGGTGCAAACGCATGTGTACATATATGGCTAACGCACATCAGTTTTGCCTGTGGCTGCTGTAATATACAGCAATGCGACACAGTGTACCATCAACAAGAGCCAATTAACACTTCCCCCTTTATACCAATACCTCTTTCGGTATAAAACCTCGACCACTTTCTGATGAATAAGCAAATAATTGAGAGCGCAATATTAATACATTGCAAGAAAAAATACTGAACAGAAGTAATTACCAGGACACTGCATCCGATCGCCACCTAAGTGTACGCGTTGTCTTCTGCTCCTCATTAGAGGCTGCAGAGTGGCGCTTCTGATAAACGCACACTGAGTGGAGGGTGCAGAATTACCAATATGTTCTGCAGCCCTCAGCAAGACGACTGCGATATTAATGTTTTCATTTCTACATAACAGGCTGTTTCTTCAACTTTAGTTACTTTAATGTCGCAGGGCTTTTTATTAAACCAACAGATTCTGACTTTTTTACCATGCATCATCATTCATTTTTGGTACTTTTCATATGCCTTTTATGTGATGCTTTTACTGTGTTAGTCTTGTTCCAGAGCGAGACTTTCAATATTGAACTTTGAAAATCCATTATTAATATCAATGATTACATGTTTAAAACAATGATCATCTATTCTAAACAAAGTGAAACAACCATAAGCCATTTCAGTATTTAGGGTGTGAAAATGACGTCATCTCAAAAATGACGACTGTCCCACAGTTATGGCATCATTTCAACCACACCAAATAATTTTGCTCAAAAGTTAGTGTACTATTAAAGCAAGTCAGTGAAGAGCATGCATGCGTGCGATGAAATACAAGTGATGTTTGAAGAAAAAAAATCAAGGTGAATATAACTTATATTAATATTTTTTATTGGGTGTTATTTCCAATTAATATGCAATTTTGTCAAACTACACAAAGAATGTGAAAATATTTAATTAGGTGTATTTCGGATATGTTACCTATCAAATTGGTCTTAGCCAAACAAAATATTTATTTTTATTTCAAAATGTTAAAAAATTCTTTTTTTTAAATCACTGCTATTTTTCACCACAGAATCTATTAAACACAATTTAAGATGTGGTGGGAATTTTCACAAAAAAAAAAAAAAAAAAAAAAAAATACAACATTGCCAGGAGGTATTTCTTTTCCTGTTTTGCATGTACATGCAATGTTGGACATTGTTTAAAGACAAATCAAGTAAACTAGTAAGTGTGAGAAAATATGCTAGACTTTACTTTCTAAAAGTTGACAGTGATAAAGACCTCTAAGTTGAAGAAACACCCAACATATGTAAATCAGTTATGCATATTTAGGAAAAGTAATACAAAAGCAGGGACCGGATTGTTTTAGCATGTGTTATCCATGTAATCAGTTTAATAAAATGCCATGGATAACAAAGTCATTGTTTCTACAATAAAAATGTGGTAATTTGGTTTTAAATAATTTTTAAGGAGATTGCACTCACAGAGAGGTTTCTAGACAATTAAAGGGATAGTTCACCCAAAAATTTAAATGATCTCATTTACTCACCCTCATACCATCCCAGATGTGTATGACTTACTTTCTTCTGCAGAACACAAAGATTTTTAGAAGAATATCTCAGCTCTGCTGGTCCTTACAATGCCAGTGAATGGTGACTAGAACTTTGAAGCTCCAAAAAACACAAAGGCAGCATAAAAGTAATCAATATGACTCAAGTGGTTAAAAATGCATCTTCAGAAGCGATATGATAGGTGTGGATGAGAAACAGATCAATATTTAAGTCCTTTTTAACTATAAATCTCCACTTTCACTTTCTTTCAAATTATTTTTATGCTGCATTTGTGTGATTTTTGGAGCTTCAATGTTCTGGTCACCATTCACTGGCATTGTAATGACCAACAGAGCTGAGATATTCTTCTAAAAATCTTTGTGTTCAGCAGAAGAAAGTCATACACATCTGTGATGGTATGAGGGTGAGTAAATGACCTTTAAATATTTTAGAGCTGAACATAATTAGAAACTGCATATTAACTTTAGAAAGTCTTTTTCACCTTTTAAATTATTAATGTAATATTGTTTTACAGTAATAAACAACTGAAAGAAGCTGCAGTATTTTGGTGTGAACTGGTTTATATTTACAAATTTACCATTTTAAATATTTTTAGGGAAAGAAAAATGTTATTCTTATGGGCTCCATTATGTAGACTAATTAGGATTGTACTGACCTCATGACAAATCCCATTTGACAAAGCATTTGCAGTAAACAAAAAACAAACAAAAACAACAAAAAAAACCCACAGAAAAGTTAAGTTTTAATTATCTTTAATTAACAGGAAAAAATAAGTAAGACTATTTTTCATAGCCACAGCAGTCAAAATATCAACTAGCATTGTGGTTAAGACTTATACCCATTAAGCTTGTAACCGTCCATTTTTCTGTATAAGTGCAGGAGAATGGTCTGGGAAGGATGTGGACTACCAATTCATGATATAAAAGTCTCTGATTTGCTGGATAGTGTTGAAATGATATGTCAGTCACTCTAGTTAAAATCCTGCAGAAGTCTGCATCCTTAACAGCAACTACAGAAGGTCAAATGATCAGTTCGCCTCATTCTTTGATGCCTCGTCAAAGTTCTCTACAAGATCTGTGCAAAGGATAAAATGAATTAAGACTCATCCAGAATTAACATATTACAATCTTATGCTGATTCACAAAAGACAAAAGGCAACATCTAACTTCAT
Source organism: Myxocyprinus asiaticus (assembly GCF_019703515.2). Classification (NCBI taxonomy): domain Eukaryota; kingdom Metazoa; phylum Chordata; class Actinopteri; order Cypriniformes; family Catostomidae; genus Myxocyprinus; species Myxocyprinus asiaticus. The sequence goes on along the minus strand of NC_059378.1, from coordinate 18,402,467 downwards.
ACCTGGGACATCATCATCTTCTTCATCAATATCTTCAGCTTTTGGAGCTTTGTTGTCGAGAACTTGAAATGTAACAAGAAAGAAAAAAAAAAAACAGCCTTGTAAATGTCAACGACTCTACAATAAATGACTCCATATTAAAACCACTGCTTTACTTACCTTGTCTGGGGAACTGCTCAGCGAGTTTGCGCAGACTCGTGAGACTGTCCGCACCGAGTTGACTGAGTATTCCTGGGAGCATTTCTGTGAGCTGCTTGGTCTCTGCGTGGCCGGTGATGGCGAAGGTATTGGCAGACAGAGACGCCTGCACTTTGGGGTTATTGAAGTGAATGACTGTGCCATCATCTTTAATCATATTCACCTGTAAGGTAAAAAGATCACATTCTCAATGCCTTCTCAAACAGGACTGAGAGAGAACAGCAAAAGAAAAGTGGAGAGCTAATGATCTACCTCTTCAATGCCAGCTATGTTATTAACTGCAAGTTTCTTTAATGAACTCTGGAGTTTCTTGTCATCAGCTGTTGCTGTTCTGTGCACCACCTTCTTCTTTCTGCGTGCTGTGCCCTATTGAAAAAAAATAATTACAAGTAAATAAGATGGAAAAATTATAAAATTGGCATTGTAGGGTTCAGTCAACAGTTCATGGACAATATTGTTAGGTCCAACATGATATTTAAAATGTATTTAAAAAAAAAAAAAAAAGATTGCTTTAAAAAATAAAATATTCAGGACTTCTTACCTTGCCCCCTATTCGGACCTGGGCTTGAAGTTTAGCCAATTTCTCTTGGTTCATTTTGACTTCTGAAACAATGACAAACAAATGCTTTACTAATCACCTGGGCAAAAATCGTAATTGCATGTTGGGTTATTTGGTATTACCATACTATTTTGATATATTTTAACCTTCAGTTCAAATAAAAAACTTGAACTTTCCACTTGTTCTTGGTTACTGGATTAGGATTGTTTTATTTACACTACCGGTCAAAAGTTTTGAAACACACTCACTTTATTATAATTTTTTTTCTTCACATTTTAGAATAATAGTAAAGTCATCAAAACTATGGAATAACAAATGGAACTATGGGAATTATGCTGTGACTAAACAAAATCCAAAATAAATCAAAACTGTGTTATATTTTAGCATCTTCAAAGTAGTCACCCTTTGCCTAGATTTTGCAGACATGTACTCTTGACATTTTCTCAACCAACTTCTTGAGGTATCACCCTGGGATGCTTTTTAAACAGTATTGAAGTAGTTCCCATCTATGTTGGGCACTTATTGGCTGCTTTTCTTTATTATTTGGTCCAAGTCATCAATTTCAAAAACTTTTAATTAAATTTTAGTTTTGTAATGAAATAAATGAATATGTTGGCACAATTATATTTTTGTCTAAAAAATTAATTTCAAACATTAAAGCATACGCCTTCAGATCAAAAGGTTTTTAAGATCATGAGAAACATTTCAGTCAAGTGTTTCAAAACTTTTGACCGGTAGTGTGTACACACACACACACACGAAGTCAGAAGTTTTTACATACACTTAGGTTGAAGTCATTAAAATTCATTTTTTAACCACTCCACAGATTTAATATTAGCAAACTATAGTTTTGGCAAGTCGTTTAGGACATCTACTTTGTGCATGACAAGTAATTTCTCCAACAATTGTTTACAGACAGATTGTTTCATATTTAATTGGCTACATCACAATTCCAGTGGGTCAGAAGTTTACATACACTAAGTTAACTGTGCCTTTAAGCAGCTTGGAAAATTCCAGAAAATGATGACAATATTTGGTGGAATGACCCTGATTTTCAATCACAGCTTTCATGCAATTTGGCATTCTCTCTACTAGTGTTTCACATTGCTGTTGGGTGACTTTATGCCACTCCTGGTGCAGAAATTCAAGCAGCTCAACCCATACCTTGATTGACCTGGCTGTGTGGCATGGAGCATTGTTCTGCTGGAAAAACCAATCCTCAGAGTTGAAGAACATTGTCAGAGCAGAAGGAAGCAATTTTTCTTCCAGGATAATCCTGCACATGGCTTGATTCATGCATCCTTCACAAAGACGAATCTGCCTGATTCCAGCCTAGCTGAAGCACCCCCAGATTATCACCGATCCGATCAAGCCAAGTACAAGGTTATACTGGAAGAAAACTTGCTTTCTTCTGCTCTGACAATGTTCTTCAACTCTGAGGACTGGTTTTTCCAGCAGAACAATGCTCCATGCCACACAGCCAGGTCAATCAAGGTGTGGATGGAGGACCACTGGACCAAGACCCTGTCATGGCCAGCCCAATCTCCAGACCTGAACCCCATTGAAAACCTCTGGAATGTGATCAAGAGGAAGATGGATGGCCACAAGTCATCAAACAAAGCCGAGCTGCTTGAATTTCTGCACCAGGAGTGGCATAAAGTCACCCAACTGCAATGTGAAAGACTAGTAGAGAGTATGCCAAGACGCATGAAAACTGTGATTGAAAATCAGGGTCATTCCACCAATATTGATTTCTGAACTCTTTGCAAGTTAAAATATTAATATTATGTTGTTTAAAAATGAATATGAACTTGTTTTCTTTGCATTATTCAAGGTCTGAAAACATGGCATCTTTTTTGTTATTTGACTAGTTGTCATTTTCTGCAAATAAATGCTCTAAATGACAATATTTTTATTTGGAATTTGAGAGAAATGTTGTCAGTACTTTATAGAATAAAACAAAAATGTTCATTTTACTAAAACACATACCTATAAATAGTAAATCCAGAGAAACTGATCATTTTGCAGTGGTCTCAATTTTTTCCAGAGCTGTGTGTTTATATGTATGTATGTGTGTGTGTGAATATATATATATATATATATATATATATATATATATATATTCACACACATATATACATGCACGCATACAATCCAATCAGCCAACTGTGTGGCAGCAGTGCAAGGCACAAAATCCTGCATATACGGGTCAGGAGCTTCAGTTAATGTTCACATCAACCATCAGAATGGGGAAAAATGTGATCTCATTGATTTTGACCATGGCATGATTGTTGGTGCCAGATGGGCTGGTTTGAGTATTTCTGTAACTGCTGATCTCCTTGGATTTTCACACACAACAGTCTCTAGAGTTTACTCAGAATGGTGCTAAAAACAAAAAAAACATCCAGTGAGTGGCAGCTCTGAAGATGGAAATGCCTTGTTGATGAGGTCAACAGAGAATGGCCAGACTGGTTCAAGCTGATAGAAAGGCCACAGTAACTCAGATAACCACTCTGTACAATTGTAGTTAGCAGAATAACATATCAGAACGCACAACAAGTCAGACCTTGAGGAGAATGGGCTACAACAGCATAAGACCACGTCAGGCACTTTAATAGGACCATAGTTTTCCTAATAAAGTGCTCAGTAAGTGTGTGTGTGTGTGTCACAAAGCGCAATTTCTATCTGATGCAATATTTCAGAGCTGAGTGTAACTAGAAAACCTGATGGTCACTACAGAAATTTCCACGACTTTTCAAAATAAAATTTTTTCTGCCCTTAAAAATCACCAATTTAAAATGCCCTAATAACCTAGAAGGTCGAAAAACACAATTTTATTTATCCTTCTAAACTAAATTACCAATAAATATGGCTTGCACCTTAATGGTAAAAATACTACACGTCAAAAAAATAGCCGCACTGTAACCGGGAGCAGGGCGATATGGCTACAAAAATGATACCTCAATATTTTTCAGCCTATATTGGCAATATTATATATATATATATATATATCGATTATTATGCATTTAATCTAAAATGGCTCAAAAGTGATTTTTTTTTTTTAGAAGAAACATAATTTCATCCAAACAGCCACTGTAGCCAAGTAGATTCAATAATGGCATTAAATAAAAATCTATTTAAAAAACAATGAAGGGATGTTTCCCAGAGTTTTTCACGAAATAAACACAAGGGATATCATTTTCATTGATATGCACTTTCATATTTACATTCCATATACAAAATGGCTTAATAAAAAGCATTATTAACCATTTATATATCTTAACCATTTATATATTTATATTTGCGAATGCACAAAACTAGCCTATTTTCTGGAACCTAACTGTAGCTTGAATAGTATTAAATTATTAATGTGGGACCCAGTCAAGATTAGTATTACAATATAAGGCCTAATCATTATTACTGAGGATTAGATTAGATTAGTTTTATACAAAAGTAATATATTTCTGTCCTACTTCATCTGGAGCTTCTATTTTGACACCGAAAGTGCAATGTTTATTTGACCATTTACAATGTTCTAGTGAAACGCTGTCATCTCATCCTTTTCTATTTACTGTGCAGCGTTTGTAGATTTGTATAATAACTTGTAACTGTTACTAAAGTTTGGAATTGCGTAAATGCTTGAACCTGCAGTTATTCGATTTCGCAATGCACGTGAACTGCTCTCAGAGGAATGCCCCGCGCGTGCACACAGCTCAGTGCGTCACCGGTTTATTCTGAAGCGCAGACCGTTTATCGGCCTTTAATCGCACATCGCCATTATCATGTTATCTTGTTAAACTGAGCAGACCTGAAGGATCGTGAAATTATTCTACTGATGCTCTTTATGAAACTTAATTGCCAAATAAAAAGCGCATACATATACGATATTGCTTAATTTTATATCGTCAGCAAAATAATCGCGATTATACAGTGAATTTTCAATATATTGCCCAGAACAATCTACTGAATTTAGTTAAGTAGGCGGCACTGCGTGTGAATTACTGCTGATGCGCCTATCAACAACATCACATAAAAGGTGATTAAAAACAAAGCTAGAGGAATGTTTCAAGTTTCCAGTACTGTTATTTTCATTTATAACGCGCTTACCCTATCTGCGCCCTGCCTGAATAGCTCGGTAGTCAGTACATTAAAAAGAATAAGATGTGTCTCTCTCTCTCTCACACACGCACTCACACGGTGTGGTGATAGCTAACAGTGCTGGGGGGAATAAAGGCATATCCTGACAGTGCATAATCTGAGTGAGTGTGAATGCAGCTTCCGCTTTGGAGATCAGCTCACATCACTGCGACCATAACAACGCACACATCTCAAAATCACATCATAACATAAACACGACACTATAAAACTATACCAGATATGACGTTTACAATGTAGTCATCGTGGTTCAAGTATATTTGAATTAAAACACATAACGATATTCCTTACTGACCTGATAAACACACAGCTGCTCAGAGAAGCATGCGTTGAATGAACAAGGCGGAAGAGGTCAGACTAAAGATATCACGATGGTTTTGTTGTTCTTATGGCGCAAATCTGTGATGCTTCCCCCTAGCGGTTCGGCATTAAATATTGGAAAGGCACAGTTACGCATCCAACATGAAACATCATGATACGTTTAGTATCATAAATATATAAATATCTCAATGTAAAATAATAATAATAAAAAAAATTCACATTGTACTACTTGTATATAGCCTAATAATAATCAACATTTCCGTGAGTAGGCTACACACGCAAAAACGTGTCCAGTCGTCTGATGGTTTTTAAATGAATATTCCGGGTTCAATACAAATTAAGCTCAATCGACAGCATTTGTGGCACAATGTTGATTACTACAAAAATAATTTTGGCTTGCCCCTCCTTTTCTTTAATAAAAGCAAAAAGCACTTACTGTACAATGGAAGTGAATGGGACCAATTTTAGGAGGGTTTAGAGACAGACATGTGAAGCTTATAATTGTATAAAAGCACTTACATTAATTCTTCTGTTAAAACTCACGTGTTATTTGAGCTTTAAAGTTGTTTAAATCATAATTTTTTACAGTTGTTTTAGGGTTTTATGGTTTATCATCTTTATGGCAACAAAGTTGCAATATTGGCTATAATTATACACTGAAAAGATTCGTAAGCGATTTTATCACACTAAAACCATTTTAACACACATACTGTTTATGTCTTGGGGCTCTAATTTTGAAATAGTATTTTAACGTTTACGGATTGGCCCCATTTACTTCCTTTGTAAGTGTCTCACTGTAACCGCAATAGGGCAAGACAAAATTATTTTTTATGGGAAGCAAAGTTATGCCACAAATGCTGTCTTGAACTTAACTTGAATTGAACCCGGAATATTCCTTTAAGGGCTGAAAGAGAACTAAAAACTATTTAGTGACCCAAAACTTTATCATAAGACACATCTTAAATTAAATACTTCAAAACGATAGTAGCCTATGATCAGGGTTGGAGAGTAACGGAATACATGTAATGGGATTATGTATTTAAAATACAAAATATTAGTAACTGTATTCCACTACAGTTACAATTGAAATCATTGGTCATTCAAATACAGTTACATTCAAAAAGTATTTTGATTACTGAAGAGATTACTTTGCATTTTATTGTCATTTGTTTCATTTAATATTTAGTCCTTTCAGATGGAAAACATTTATACATATAAATGATGCGAGCCAAAGTGCATTTGAACAGTGGTGAAACACTTTCTTATGATGTGTTACATTCATACGAGCAGACAGAGAAGTTTGGAGCAGAAGAAATAGAAATAAATCTTGTGTAAATTGTCAGCTTTTCGCTAAGCTAAAATGGCCTTTCTAGCCATTTTACATGCACATATTACCAGGCACGATATTTTTTATTATCAAGAAAATTCACGTTGGATCATGATTTAACTTTTTGTAGTAAGACCTTTGATATTAGGGCAAAAATCGTATTCTTAATAATAATTTTTGTATTGTTTTCCTGTAAAAATATCTTTAAAATCCTTAAAACAAGATCAATTTGATTGATCTTGTTTTAGAAACAATACTGCATAAGATATTTAGGTTTTTCAGAGAATGTATTTTTAACATGTGTATTTTGTCTTATTGTACTGGCAGAGCTTTATAGTCAAAACAATAAAAAAAATAAAAACAAATCTACCAGTGCTGAAGTAGTAATCCAAAGTATTTAGAATACGTTACTGACCTTGAGTAATCTAATGGAATACATTACTATAATGATGAGCCAGAGTTGAGATTCAAGTGCAGCTTTTAATAACAATAAACATAGTAATTCAGACAGGCAGGGGTAAATCACCAGCAGCAGTAATATCAAAAGGCAGTCCAGAGGGGTATTCAATAAACAGGCAAGAGATCGGGGCAGGCAGCAGACAATCGCAGGTTATATCCAGGTAAAACAAGGCAGTAATAGTAGGCAGGCAGCAACGGATCAAAGACAGGGTAAACAGTCCAGGATAATACACAGGTAATACAACAAACTAAGAAAACACTCAGAAATGTCAGCTTGGTCAAAACAAGACTTCACAATGACAGCGAGTGAGACTTATAGCTGAATGAATTGGAAACAGCTGAACAGGTAATCACTGACATGTAAGGGGATTATGGGAAATGGAGTCCAGAGAGTTAAAGTCAAGCCCCAGGTGATGGAGCCTTCTGATGGTGAGCGGGAGGAACAACAAAGGAGGGATTCATGACATAGCCCCCCCCCGCGAGCGGCTCCTGAAGCGAGGAGGCAGGCGACGCTGGGGTCCAAAGAAACCAAGGCAGATCAGGTAGACGACCAGGGAACCAAGGGAGCCAGAGCAGACCAGGCGGATGGTCATGAGACCAGGGATACCAGAGCAGGTCAGGTGGATGGCCAGGAGTCCCAGGAAACCAGAGCGGATCAGGCAGAGGGCCATGAGACCAAGGGGTCCAAGGCAGATCCGGCAGATGGCCAGGAGACCCAGAAGTCCAGAGCAGATCAGGCAGATGACCAGGAGACCCAGAAGACCAGAGCAGATCAGGCAGCTGACCAGGAGACCCAGAAGACCAGAGCAGATCAGGCGGATGACCAGGAGACCCAGAGGACCAGAGCAGATCAGGCGGATGACCAGGAGACCCAGAGGACCAGAGCAGATCAGGTGGTTGGCCAGGAGACCCAGGAGGCCACCTCAGGGTAGGGACTGGATCAGGAGGCCTGGTTGACGGCCCCCGAGCTGAAACAGGGTCAGGAGAGCTGGGTGGTGACCACAGACTAGAGATTGGAGCCGTGGAAGGTGGAGCCATGGGAGACTCGAGGGACGAAGCCATGGAAGGTGGAGCCTTGGGAAGCTCAAGAAGTGGAGCCATGGAAGGCAGAGCCATTGCAGGCTCGAGGGGTGGAGCCGTGGCAGGCGGAGCCATGGGAGGCTTGAGGGGCGAAGCCGTAGAAGGCAGAGCTGTGGGAAGTTCGAGTAGCGGTGCCATGGAAGGTGGAGCCATTGCAAGCTCGAGGGGCAAATTTGTAGAAGGCAGAGCCATGGCAGGCTCGAGGTTAAGAGTCCAGGATGACTGGGAAATGACCTCAGTGGTCGTGAACATGAACAGAGTCTCGGGGCGATCTCTGTGGTCGTGGGCATGGACAGAGACTCGGGAACGACCTCTGTGGTCGTGAACACTGGCAGAGATTTGGAAACGGAAGCCTTTCCTCTCCTCCTCCTCCTCCGGATGGCCGAAGTAGGCATCGCAGGCTCTGGAATGGATGAGGCTGGCAGCTCTTTGGCCGTGGCAGGCATGGGCGTCAGCGCGTCGGCCCGTTGGCTGTGGCAGGCGTGGGCATTAGCTTGTTGGCCGTGGCAGGCGTGGGCAATGACAATTTGTGAGAAAGGGTTTTCGTGGCCCTACGCACCAATAACAGTGGTGGATAATTCAACTTGGAGACAAGGGCCATGAAGGCCTTCTAGCAATGAGTCGCGGAAGGCTGGACTGTGGCATGGCATGGAGCAGACTCAGACGTAGCTGTGATATGGTATAGAGCAGGCTGAGGCGCGGCTGTGACATGGCATGGAGCAGACTGAGACGTGGCAGTGACATGGCATGGAGCAGACTGAGACGTGGCAGTGACATGGCATGGAGCAGACTGAGACGTGGCAGTGACATGGCATGGAGCAGACTGAGACGTGGCTGTGACATGGCATGGAGCAGGCTGAAGCGTGGCTGTGATATGGCGTGGGAAGTCTTCAGACATAGACTTAGAATCCGGGGTCGGGATTGAGAGAGGAGGCTTCCCCGAAGCGAGTGTTTCGAGTACTAGCTTCACATATACCTCCCACGTGTAGTCTCCGGAGTCTGGCAATTCCCTCCACTGGCGTGATGCGAGTCCGATCCGGTATATAGATTTCAAGCATCACATCAAAACCAGTGTGGTCAGCAACGGTGGAAAAGAAATGGGAGTACTCCCTTATTGAACGAAGAATGCTGCTATATCCATGGTGCGTTGAATTGTTCTAGCTGAGGCCGGGTGTGCCGCTGGGTTTGATGAAGGAGCTGAGACCTCAGTGGTTATTTGAAAAAAGCCGCTGGATCGGTTTTTGGCAAAGTCTTCTATAATGAGTCAACAGAGTTGAGATCCAAGTGCAGCTTCTAATAACAATAAATGTAGTAATTCAGACAGGCAGACAATCACCAGCAGCAGTAATATCAAAGGCAGTCCAGAGGGGTATTCAATAAACAGGCAAGAGATCGGGGCAGGCGGCAGACAATCACAGGTTATATCCAGGTAAAACAAGGCAGTAATAGTAGGCAGGCAGCAACGGATCAAAGACAGGGTAAACAGTCCAGGATAATACAAAGGTAATTCAACAAACTAAGAAAACGCTCAAAAATGTCAGCTTGGACAAAACAAGACTTCGCAATGACAGCGAGTGAGAGTGAGACTTAAATAGCTGAGTGAATTGGAAACAGGTGAACAGGTAATCATTGACAGGTACGGGGATTATGGGATATGGAGTCCAGAGAGTTAAAGTCAAGCCCCAGGTGAGTGAGCCCTCTGATGGTGAGAATTCATGACAGTTACAAATTAAATTTTACAGCATGTATTCTGTAATCTGTAGTGGAATACATTTAAAAAGTAACCCTCCAAACCCTGTCTATGATAAACACAGACTCAGTTAATGTCAAACCTGCTGGAAAAGCCAGCTTTTTATGGTAGCTAGTTTTTAACTGGTCAAAGCTGGCCATTTATGACCTTACAAAAATCGAGAGTTCTGGCAAACTACTGTGGCAAACATGTAGCAAAATTGGCTCTCATTATTTTTAAATGCAAATGAGCTTTGTGTCAAACTCTTCATTATTGCCAAAGGTTTGCTGCAGATTCACCAGTAAAGAGCTACACATTTCTGGCAATTTTTTCTGTATGCTGCAAATTTAGCGTATTAACTACCACTTTGTTACAATCAAAATATTTTTGTGAGGGTGGTCATGACCTGGTCCAAGTAGGTGGACCAGATTTCAACCAGTAGAGAGCACCAGACCTGTATGTCCCACAAACCATCTTGGCCATCTTAAGCTGTTATGGGCTATTTTTTTCCAGCAAGAGAAAAGTGTTTATTTTTAAGTTTTAAAATTGTGACTATGTTTAACATAAAACTATGTTAAACTCCATAGGTATGTTGAAATAAATACATTAAAGCATTAAGATGCTGTATCTTAAAATATATAAACTACCATATACAGTACGTTACATCGTGGACAACAACTTCAATATGCAACATTTATGACCTTCAGGAAGACATATCACAACGTAAGTGTTAAAGTCCGTGTAAGAAAATCTAAACAAAACAACAACATAAAAACAGCTGCAACAAATAACAAAAATAAATCTTAAAAGCTGATCCATGAGTGTTTAAGTAAGCATTTCATAGGACACCCAAGCAGTAGCCATATACAGTAATTATATATATATATATAATATATATATATATATATATATATATATATATATATATATATATATATATACTGTAAATGAGAGGCAATGGAATCAGCAACTAATATAACATACAGTATATGTTTAAAACATTTAACCATGACCATTTTGTTATTGTGTTGATAACTAGAAAAATGTATTTAAACGAAGTCTTTAAACACTTGTTCAACGCAACAGAGACTAAGCAAAAAAGCTAAATCCTCAAAATTCAAAACAAGATCCAATTGTTCTCCCCAGCTTTTCATTTAAACAAATGTCTTGGGTTGATTTAGACTTCGGTAGGCAAAAGACAAAATTTATTTGGCTCCACTAATGAAAACTCTTCACTCACTTTTGAGCGACCTAAGATTGAACTTAGAAATGAATTCAAATTTTCTTTAAAAAGGACATTGAAAGGGCATCTGAAACAGTCTTTTCCACTTATTATCCTCATATCCTTGAATCGAGGTCTCATTTCCCCATTGAGGCTCAAGGGAGGTGAGCTGATTGGATGGCTGTGTCTGGAAAGAAAGGTCCATCCAGGCAGATGAAGTCTGGTCTACTGATCACTGAGCTATTGGCCCCACTGTAACTCCCCAGAGTGCTGCCCTGCCACCAGAACGTGGGTTTGGGATGAGAACTGCAAAGTCTCAGTGCCACCTGGAAAAGCCTCTTCAAAACAGCTTTCCGAAGGAGGATATAGACCCATGGATCCAGAATCTGGTTCCATGTTGCCATGCGCACAACAAGCAGCATATGGGTATATGTCTGATCCTCATCATGATCCTGTAGGCTTAAGATGATGCTTGTTATCTGGGGACCAAACCATACAGTGCATAAAGCATCTGACACTAAATGTATACATCTGTATGCATAGATCTGAGCAGAAATAATTATTGCTCAGATATACTCAGATAAAAATAAGGAATTATTTTTCACTGTGTAATTATATATTAAATATAAAAACAATTAAATGTATTTGAATTAAAGGAATAGTTCACCCAAATAAAAAAAGCCATTATTTATTCACCCTCACGGTTCCAAACCCACATACTGTTTTTTTCCTCTGTCAAACACAAATGGAGAAATTTTGAAATATATTACGCAGCTCTTTTCTATTCAGCGATATAGTGACCATGGCTGTCAAACACCATAAAAGTAGTCCATAAATTCGCCTCCTATATTCCAAGTCTTCTGAAGCCACCTGATAGATTTGTGTGGGGAACAGACAGAAATGTAAGTTGTTATTCACTAATAATCTTCTCTTCAACTGAAACTCTGAAATGTAATTTGTGTTTAGATTAAAAAATGGCACATGCAAGGTTTTACTTCATTGATTCAACAGCACCATTGGTTCTTGCCTGTCATTGCTGAATGTGATTTGCCAGTTCACATAATTTCCAGTGAATAACATAAATATCTCTCTGTTCTAAATATCTGTCATATCAACTACTTTTATGGTGTTTTTGGTCCTTTTTGGAGCTTGGAAGATATGGTCACTATAAACTGTGGTCATATGTAAAAGAGAAGCATGAAGATTCTTAATTTTTTTTTTACTTTGTGTTCCATAGAAAAAATGACAGTAACAGGTTTGGAACATCATAATGGCGAGAAAATAATGATATATTTGGGTGAAGTAATCACTTAACTCTTGACAAGATGAAATGAGTATTTTAAGATGACTCTATTAGTAATTCTATCAGCCAGTGTTAGAAATAAGAATGATTTTCTCACCAGAATAGGGCCCCAACACACACACGAAACCAACATAATTGCCAAAAGCTGGCAGATCATTTCAGAATGGTGTGATGTGTTACGGCTATGGCGATGATGATCTCGGTCAAGCTGTACCCGACTCTGCAGGAGTGTGAGACCAGTCACAGAATTGCAAACTAGTGAGAGCAGAAGAGAAAGCAAACCCAGCACAGAAAATAATATCGGGAGAAGCACATCCACCCAGTCACACAGACCATGCAGGCGGAAGAAGCACCAGCTACGGGAACGTTGCATCTGGTACGGCCGCTGAAACAGGATGGGCAGCAGAGCCACCAGCAGACCCAGGAGCCAAGTCATAACCAGCAGCCTCTTAACATGATGGGACCCCATAGCTGTGGTGTGGAAAAGAGGACGTGTCACTCCGATACAGCGTTCCACTGCCATCAAGCTCCCGAGCAGCAGGGGAGTCAAGCCAAAGAAAGCCATGCAAACACCAAAAAAGTCGCATAGATATTTGTTAGGGTCAAATCTTTCCCAGTTTTTCTGGGAGGAATAAACATAGAGAGCCAAAGAGCCATTGATCAGATGTCCCAAGAAATCAGTCACCACCAGACCACCAGCAAAGAGAAGAAAGGCTGCTTTAGACTTTAATCTGAACCTGCGGTAGGCTTTGATTAAGGTGAAGAGGGCCAGAGTGTTGGACACGATGCCCACCGTCATTGAGATGGCAGTCGAGGTCACAGACACATCCCTTTTGGGACAGCTCCCATTACACACGTCGCTCGACACCAAGCATCCAACATTTGCTGACCCATTGTAAGGCATGATAAACACTGCAAATACACAAAATATTAGTGATATAATTTATGTTGCACAAAATTAAATAAAAAGGTTAGATTTTTTAGTTCATGAATGAATGAATGAGTTGTATGGGATACAGTTGTGCTCAAAAGTTACCCTTGGAGAATTGGTAATATATGTACTAAGGGTGTGACGATACACTTAGCTCACGAGACGAGACGATATACGATACTGGGTTCACGAGAACTAGACGAGACAATATTTTAATACTATATACACTACCGGTCAAAAGTTTTGAAACACTTACTCATTCTTTATTATAAATTTTATTTTTCTTTCTTTTTTTTTTTTTTTTCACATTTTAGAATAATAGTAAAGTCATCAAAACTATGGAATAACATAAATGGAACTATGGGAATTATGTTGTGTTTAAACAAAATCCAAAATAAATCAAAACTCGGTTATATTGTAGCATCTTCAAAGTAGTCACCCTTTGCCTAGAATTTGCAGACATGTACTCTTGACATTTTCTCAACCAACTTCTTGAGGTATCACCCTGGGATGCTTTTTAAACAGTATTGAAGGAGTTCACATCTATGTTGGGCACTTATTGGCTGCTTTTCTTTATTATTTGGTCCAAGTCATCAATTTCAAAAACTTTTTTAAATTTTTTAATAAATTTTAGTTTTGTAATGAAATAAATGAATATGGTGGCACAATTATATTTTTGTCTACAAAACTAATTTCAAACATTTAAGCATACGCCTTCAGCTCAAAAGATTTTTAAGATCATGAGAAACATTTCAGTCAAGTGTTTCAAAACTTTTGACCGGTAGTGTATATGACTGAAAAAATAGTCTTTTATTCGACTGAAAGTCACAAAATGCAAAACAATGCAGGTGCATTTCGAAATGTTTTAACTAATCATCTTGTTATGAATGTCACTTCAGTTCTACTTTCTGAGTATGAATTATCATATGCAGTAAAAGACAGAACAATATGCAAGCACTGTTAAAGGTTTTGCCACAAACTCAACTGACTGGCTTCTCTCCTGTATGATTTCACATGAGTCTCTTTAGACCTGGTTGATTTTAGTTGAGAGCTGCGGTGGTTCTGTAGGTGTCTTTGCATAGTGCTTGTGTTAGCACTATTTTCTTACAGTGCTTACACATTGGCTGTGTCTCATTTGGATGGCTGTGTCCTCCAAAGGTCGCATTTGTCAGCCGCATACCTCATCGAAAGAAATGAAAAGAGACAGCCTCGATGACGTATGCGGCCGACAAATGCGACCTCCGGAGGACGCAGCCTTCCAAACGAGACACAACTTTTGTTCGTGTCTTGTCTGTCACTCTGTCACCATTTATTATTTCCACCGGGTACCTAAAATGCTGCCACACAAACAATTTAAAAGTGGAGGGGGCATCTTCTATGCTAATTTCACCCTCACACTCCGTCATGCTGATATCGTGAGACAGCTTTTCACCTCAACGAGAAATATCGTCACGTTTTAATATCGCGAGATCTCGTGTCACACCCCTAATATGTACCATTTTTAAAGAAAACATGAGTGAGCAGGCAAAACAAATTTTTTATTTTTTATTTTTTATTTCTTATGGGATTCATATTCAACTGTAAGTTATAACAGAATGGTACAATCATAAAACAAAACATGGCAACAAAGAAAAAAATGAAATGACCCCTGTTCAAAAGTCTGCATACCCTTAGTTCTTAATACTGTGTATTGCCCCCTTTAGCATCAATGACAGAGTGCAGTCTTTTGTAATAGTTGTCTATGAGGCCCCAAATTCTTGCAGGTGGTATAGCTGCCCATTCGTCTTTGCAAAATGCCTCCAGGTCATGCAAAGTCTTTGGTCGTCTTGCATGAACCGCATGTTTGAGATCTCCCCAGAGTGGCTCGAGGATATTAAGGTCAGGAGACTGTGATGGCCACTCCAGAACCTTCAACTTTTTTTGCTGTAACCACTGGAGGGTCAACTTGGCCTTGTGCTTAGGGTCATTGTCGTGCTGGAAAGTCCAAGAGCGTCCCATGCGCAGCTTTCGTGCAGAAGAATGCAAATTGTCTGCCAGTATTTTCTGATAACATGCTGCATTCATCTTGCCATCAATTTTCACAAGATTCCCCGTGCCTTTAGAGCTCACACACCCCCAAAACATCAGTGAGCCATCACCATGCTTCACAGTGGGGATGGTATTCTTTTCACTATAGGCCTTGTTGACCCCTCTCCATACATAGCGCTTATGGTTGTTACCATAAAGCTCTTTTTTGTTCTCATCACTCCATATTACAGTGTGCCAGAAGCTGTGAGGCGTGTCAAGGTGTTGTCAGGCATATTGTAACCGGGCTTTTTTGTGGCATTGGCACAGTAAATGTTTCTTTCTGGCAACTCAACCATGCAGCTCATTTTTGTTCAAGTATCATCGTATTGTGCTCCTTGAAACAACCACACTGTCTTTTTCCAGAGCAGCCTGTATTTCTCCTGAGGTTACCTGTGGGTTTTTCTTTGTATCCCAAATAATTCTTCTGGCAGTTGTGGCTGAAATCTTTCTTGGTCTACTTGACACTGGCTTGGTATCAAGAGATCCCCGAATTTTCCACTTCTTAATAAATGATTGAACAGTACTGGCTGGCATTTTAAAGGCTTTGGATATCTTTTTATATCCTTTTCCATCTTTATAAAGTTCAGTTACCTTGTTACGCAGGTCTTTTGACAGTTCTTTTCTGCTCCCCATGGCTTAGTATCTAGCCTGCTCAGTGCATCCACGTGAGAGCTAACAAACTCATTGACTATTTATACACAGACACTAATTGCAATTTTAAAAGCCACAGGTGTGGGAAATTAACCTTTAATTGCCATTTATACCTGTGTGTGTCACCTTGTGTGTCGTCTGTAATAAGGCCAAACATTCAAGGGTATGTAAACTTTTGATCAGGGCCATTTGGGTGATTTCTTTTATCATTATGATTTAAAAAGGGGCCAAACAACTATGTGATGATAAATGGCTTCATATGATCAGTATCCTTAAATAAAAGACATTTTTTTTGCATGATCAGTCATTTTCAAAATCAATGCCAAAATTTCACAATTTCTGCCAGGGTAAGCAAACTTTTGAGCACAACTGTATATGTACACAATAATTACCCACAATTTAGAGACCCACAGTCTGAGTAATTACAAGACCTCTGTTTTGTTCCTAATGCAGCCACACCTCAAAAGCAAGTTTTTACTTCCAAAAAGATAAATTGATTTAGTAAGATCCCTTGTACATTAATATTTGTTAAAGGCATAATTCACCCACAAATTTAAATTCTCTCATCAGTTAATCACCCTCATGCCATCCGAGAAGTTTATGACTTTCTTTCTTCTGCTGAACACAAACAAAGACTTGTAGAAAAATATCTCAACTCTACAGGTCCATACAATGCGAATGGTGGCCAGAACTTTGAAGGTCCAAAAAGCACAAAGGAAACATAAAAGTAATCCATATGACTCTTTAGAAGCGATATGATAGGTGTGGGTGAGAAACAGATCAATATTTAAGTCGTTTTTGACCACAAATCTCCAATTTCATTTTCACTTCCACATTTTGTTTTTGATGATACGCATTCTTCGTGCATATCACCACCTACTGGGCAGGGAGGACAATTTATATTAAAAAAGGACTTAAATATTGATCTGTTTCTCACCCACACCTATCATATTGCATCTTAAGACATGGATTTAACCACTGAGTCGTATGGATTACTTTTATGCTGCCTTCAGGGTTGGGAGGGTTACTTTTGAAATGTATTCCACTACAGATTACAGAATACATGCTGTAAAATGTAATTTGTAACATATTTTGTTAGATTACTCAAGGTCAGTAACGTATTCTAAATACTTTGGATTACTTCTTCAGCACTGGTAGATTTTTTCTCTTGTTTTGACTATAAAAACTCTGCCAGTACAGTTAGACAAAATACATGTTAAAAATACATTCTCTGAAAAACATAAATATCTTATGCAGTGTTGTTTCTAAAACAAGATCAATCAAACTGATCTTGTTTTAAGGATTTTTCGATATTTTTACAGGAAAACAATACAAAAATGATTATCAAGAATATGATTTTTGCCCTAATATCAAAGGTCTTACTAGAAAAAAAGAAATTATGATCCAACGTGAACTTTCTTGATAAAAAAATATGATCGTGCCTGCTAACGTGCATGTAAAATGGCTAGAAATAGCATTTTATCTTAGCGTAAAGCTGACAATTTACACAAGGTTTATTTCGATTTCTTGTGCTACAAACTTACTTCTCTGTCTGCTCGTATGAATGTAACACATCATAAGAAAGTGTTTCACCGCTGTTCAAATGCACTTTGGATCGCATCATTTATATGTATAAATGTTTTCCATCTGAAAGGACTAAATATTAAATGAAACAAATGACAATAAAATGGAAAGTAATCTCTTCAGTAATCAAAATACTTTTTGAATGAAACTGTATTCTAATTACCAATGATTTAAATTGTAACTGTAGAGGAATACAGTTACTTATATTTTGTATTTTAAATACGTATTCCCGCTACATGTATTCCGTTACTCCCCAACCCTGGCTGCCTTTAAGTGCGTTTTTTAGCTTCAAAGTTTTGGTCACCATTCACTTGCATTGTGAGGACCTACAGAGCTGAGATATTCTTCTAAAAATCTTTGTTTGTGTTCAGCAGAAGAAAGAAAGTCATACACATCTGGGATGTCATGAGGGTGAGTAAACAATGAGAGAATTTCCATTTTTAGGTGAAGTATACCTTTAACATACAGTGCCCATATGATCTGCGTTAGGACTACCACTGTCGGAAAAGGGTCAGTATGAGTTTAGGTTATAGCATACAATTGTTTTCTTTAATTTAGCTGTTGTTCTAAAAGTCTCTTCTCAAATTGAAAAATACAAAATAAAATATATTTGAGATAAAATACAATAAATGTATCAATAAACAAAAATAAGGTTACTCCAAAGCTTTCCAATAAGATCAACAGCATTCATATTCTTCACAAATATTAATGAAAAACGGACACACTTCAAAACATCTGGAAAACAGTTTGGTTAGGCTTCAGTAAGCAAAAGATAAAATACAGTTCCCTTTTTGTCCCTATCTTAATTTATTTGGCTCCACTGTCTTGCCTCCACTGATGAGAATCCTTTACTCGCTTGTGAGTGACCTGAAACTGAACTTAGAAATTAATACAAATTCTCTCCACAAAGGCAACAGTCTCCCAAATATTTACTAAGTATTTTCGTAAATTGAACACACAAATTTGGAAAACGAGCTCATTATGGAACCGCACAAGATTGTCTGTAAACTGCACTGTTGAATTTGACACAACCTGTTGCAAGACATATTACTGCATTTGTTTAAGGCACGGTAATATGAAATGAGTAGCCTAATTCAATTTTTAAAATATCATTTTAACTTTTAAAATGTATTAAATATGCAACCATCCAATTGTCCCTAACCATTCGCTAATTAAACATTTTTTTCCAAACAATTCTCCCAATGTTTTACTCACCCGAATCAGTATAATTTCAGCGGTCCAGATTCATTCGTTCCTCCTGCAGAAATAGCGTTTGAAATGCACTGGGACTGGTGGTGTCCAAATGTGTTAAAACACCAGACTGTGATGCGCAAACTCTACATTCGCTAAAGTAAACTGGCCATCAGGTTCCCAATCACGTTTCAATCATACAAGGGATGTGGTTTGTTCAAAATGTCTTCAATTTAGCAGTCCTCAAATTTTTGGTAAAACATTAGCAAGGAATATATCAGTTATTAGTTTGACTGAAGACTCCATAACTCTAGCAGACATCGCAACAGTCTATTCCCAGTCCTACTAGTGCCAAATATGAGTAAGAGCAGCTCCTGGCCAGCCAAATTGTGCCATTACGCGCGAGATGTTCTTAAGATTAACCACGCGCTATTAGATCCACATGCAAACACACGAAAACTTATATATAGACTTTTTTTTTTTTTTTTTTTAATAATTATTATTATTTAAACATAAACTAGACTAATTACGTTTTATATCGTTTTTGCTGGTGTAACAAGTGCGCAACAGGACATGGAGTTTACATGCTAGGAAGGATTTGCATGAAGCACAGTCAGTATGCAACTTTGCAATTAGCGGGCCATTTTTATGTGGGTCTCAGCGGGAGAACTAAACTACAACACCCACTGTTCTTTGAAGCCGTCAAAGAGCAGTATTTTAAGTTACTGAAATAGACAGAGAGGCTTAGATGTAAAGCTTTAACATGATTTACAAGGTCACCTATTTTAAACCCAGAATAACTCTTGCAGTCATTTAATGGCAGTTAGACAAATCCTTCTGAGCACAGAAATTCAGCTTGAGGTCAAATTCTCAGAAAATTCCAGAACCTGAAAGCTAATATTATTTATGGTTATTAAGAAATTATTGCTGTTTTACTGTACTATAGTCAGGCCCAGTTCCAGATCAAAATCACTGAAGGTGCCTCTGAGTGGGGGTGCTCTGTAATACATTTTTGTGTATTTGCTAGGATTATAGGACACCTATGAAGGTAAATCAATAGCAAAACTCCAGAGCTTCCATATCTGGATTTGAGAACTTAATAAATATGTGTTTTACAAAATTGTTTTCATTATATCTATTAAAAATACATCAAATCTGCAGCAAAGCTAAAAATGCATCCTGACTAACCTAGATTTAAACCCAGGTCACTAAAAGTACTGCCAGTAGGTTTAACCAATGTACCAGCATCCCAACTCTGCAAGAACTGTCACTTTGTTGATTTTCATGTTAATCAAGTCATTATTTATTATAAAGAAATAAATTGAAAGTATATTATTGATACATATTAGCCTATGATGCTTTAATTTTGCAAATAAAATAATTCCACTTGCAATTTACTGCTCTGACAAGTGTTCCCATTCAAACCAATGTCCCACGTTAACATGGGAAATCAGATGTTACCCTGTGAAACTGTTAAAATCGCTCTTAAACTGTGTCAAATTCATTAGAACAGACATCAATGAGACAAAGCGGGTTGATAACGTTACCAACATTTTTTATAATGGGCAAAACGTCTTTTCTTTGCTCCTTGGTAATTCACATTGAACGAATCTGCTGAAAAGGCAAGTGAAATTATTTACATGCATGTGCACATCCCCAGTTAACACACGATCCACACCGGTGGCATTCAAGTTATTTTTGTTTCATATTAACAAACAAATGGAAAGAGATTTACAAATGTAAAGTTGGTTCACAAATAAAAAGAATGCGATTTATAAATATATGTTAGGAGCTTCATAAAAATAAAGTGAATTCACAAAGAAATAAAATGAGATTTGCAAATAAAAAAATTATTTACAAATATATTTTTTTAACTCACAAACACAACTCTGTCCAGCATTCATTTGTGAATCATGTGCATTTATTTGTGGATCGCTTATTGCGCATTTGCTGATCGCTTCACGCATTTGTCGATTTTGAAACAAATCTAGCTTGAAGATGTGCACACAAATCTACAAATAGGTGGGCTCCACCCATTGTCTATTCAAGCCCAGGGGCGGATTTAGGCATGGGCGACATGGGCAGTTGCCCAGGCACCACGAGGCACCCCCCAGGTCAGCAACTTTGGGGGCGTATTGAAGCGGGTTTCGCCCAGGGCGCCATACAAGCTAGAACCGCTACTGCTCAAGCCAATCAGATAATGGCCACATTACTCGGACCAATCGTAGCACGTTCTATCTTCAACCAATCACTCTTCGTTTTACTATCAGGGCGGGAGCAGAGTCACAGCTCTCATGAGCATGGAATCAAGCACTTACAGATATGCTCCAAGGCTGCAAACTTTTAAAGAAAAGGACGTTATCAGAGGAATACTGTGACTTAAGGTTTGTATAATTTTCTCTCAGTTATAAACGTGTAGTGTCTTGTTAAATGTCGACAGCTGAAAATTGCCCATTTTTAGAGTGTCCTGATCATTAGCTCAATAGCTAACCTGTAACTGTATGAGTCTGCTATTTTTATTTTAACCAAGTTTCTTGACTGAAATGTGTCATCAAAACCTTTACTCTTAATGTTACATGGCAGATCCAAACAGACACACTACTAGACACTACAAAAGATCAGTAGTACAGATAGTGTCTTTATAAAACATGAATCATATTAGATGATCTTAGAAGCACAATCAATAAATTAATACCCTATATTGCACAGTGTACAAGATCTGCTATGCCAATAATTTATTTCACATTATGTTAATGTATTACAAAAATATATAATAATTTAAGTATTATTTCAAAGGATTTATATTTTTAGCACTTGTATTATGGCAGACCGGTCCAATGTTACTCACAAGAAATAATTATGTTAACCCTGTAAAAAAATGCATGTTTCACTTATTTACTCAGGAAGGGCTGTGAGATACAGGAGGACAATAATAATAATAATAATAATAATAATAATAAATAATAATAATAATAATAAAAGAGTTATGAGGATACTGGAGAACTGGTGCTCCACATCACAAAAAGATGGAAACAGTTGTGGGACTTTTGTGCTACTGGTGGTAAGACATCACAAAGCTCCATTGCCCAATCTTGTTTGTGTAACATGTTCTTTTCTATACAGTAAAGGACTTGTTTTTAATGTGTAACTGTTATTTTTTCCAATCATTTGTGCAGAATGCTCTTACCCTGACTAGGAGTATCCGTCCCAGACAACTGATACAACACAATGACATGGCAATGAGTTTGTATCATCAGGGTTGTGGAATGACGGAATACATGTAACGGGAATACGTATTTAAAATACAAAATATAAGTAACTGTATTCCACTAGTTACAATTTAAATAATTGGTAATTAGAATACAGTTACATTCAAAAACTATTTTGATTACTGAAGAGATTACTTTGCATTTTATTGTCATTTGTTTCATTTAATGTTTAGTCCTTTCAGATGGAAAACATTTATACATATAAATGATGTGATCCAAAAGTGCATTTGATCAGCAGTGAAACACTTTCTTATGAAGTGTTACATTCATACGAGCAGACAGAGAAGTAAGTTTGAAGTAAGTTTGGAGCAGAAGAAATAGAAATAAACCTTGTGTAAATTGTCATCTTTACGCTAAGCTAAAATGCTATTTCTAGCCATTTTACATGCACATGTTACCAGGCACGATCATATTTTTTTATGAAGAAAATTCTCATTGGATCATAATTTCTTTTTTTTTTTTTGTAGTAAGACCTTTGATATTAAGGCAAAAATCATATTCTTGATAATAATTTTTTTATTGTTTTCCTGTAAAAATATCGAAAAATCCTTAAAACAAGATCAATTAGACTTATCTTGTTTTAGAAACAACACTGCATAAGATATTTAGGTTTTTCAGAGAATGTATTTTTAACATGTATTTTGTCTAACTGTACTGGCAGAGTTTTTATAGTCAAAACAAGTGAAAAAATCTACCAGTGCTGGAGAAGTAATCCAAAGTATTTAGAATACGTTACTGACCTTGAGTAATCTAACGAAATACGTTACAAATGACATTTTATAGCATGTACTCTGTAATCTGTAGTGGAATACATTTCAAAAGTAATCCTCCCAACCCTGTGTATCATGTACAACACACTCGAGCAAAATGCAAGCACTCCAGTTATAATGTTCAATTCCAGTGTTTGGGTGTGTAAATACATGTACTCATTTATTGTCTTTTGTAGTTACATCCCGTAATTTGTAACCAAAAAAAAATCATACCTTTTAGCCAACAGACTTGCCTTAAAGTGTTAAAAAAAAAAAAAAAAAAAAAAAAAAAAAAAAAACGGGTGGTGGAGACAAAATGTGCCCTGTCACTTTAAGGATCTGGCATCAGTCCCAAATCTAAGAGTAATGGCTGCTCATTTCAGTGTACCAGGTGTGTGAGACAGAAGTGTAAGACAAGTGTGGGGAGAACAGTGTTAGTGCTTGGAGAAACTTTGCCCAGAGTACGTGTGATATCAGGAGTGCCATTGGAGTGAGAAAAGAACAAAGAGGACTACAAAAAGGTACTAGCTAGTGCTAAACATTGTTTGCCATGATACAAAGAATGGAACATCTAACCATTGACTTAATGTTTAAAATGGAGTGGCATGAGTAGCAGAGGATTGCTGACCTGCTGAAGTGCTCTTTAGCAGAGTTAAGTTGGATACAAGTGTCTGAAGTGTCAGGTGATCACCTAGGTTTGCTGACCTACTCCATACCCTCATTTGTGACTCCCTCTGTGTCCTTGAAGCAGGTGAGTCAAGTGCTCAAAGCTGATGGGCATTACACAGGGGAAACATCTGAAAAAGATCATAACTAATGAGTCAATTATCACTGTCAGAACATGAAGCTGTATTTTATTAAGGGACCCTGTAATAGAAACTCCTAAAACATTCACACAAATGTGCTAAAATGCAAAATTCTAATAAATATTACCTGACAACTGCTTTTATTAAATACATTAACATAATGTGAAACCAAATTAATGCCATAGCATATATTGTACACTGTGTGTAATAGGGTATTAATTTATGGTTTGTGCTCCTCAAGATCATCTAATATGATTCATGTTTTATAAAGACACTATCTGTACTACTGATCTTTTGTAGTGTCTAGTAGTGTGTCCGTTTGGATCTGCCATGTAACAGTAAGAGTAAAGGTTTTGATGACACTTTTCAGTCAAGAAACTTGGTTAAAATTTAAAATAGCAGTCTCGTACAGTCAGCCAGGTTAGCTATAAAGCTAATGATCTGGGGCCGGTTGCACCAGTTATACGTATGTTACAACTAGCCTAGTTGTGGCATAAATGGGCACTAAGTCACAATTTACGCACTACTAAATATTTGAGCGTTGCACCATTAAACTTCAGTAGAACGTAACCCTACGTATAAACTAAATATTTACGGCAGCCTCCGACCAGGAGTAACGGTTGGAATAATAAAGCAGACTGATATTTTATGACATCAATGAGCTCATGTTTTGCATGACAGGCTTCAATCATTTCGACATTCAGTATGATGTTGAAATTTGCACTCATTTACATCTACGAAAGAGAAAAAAAAAACTTCCTTTTAAGCGGCTCTTTGGCATGAAACAGTTCTAATGGTGCAGTTTTCAGGGTGCGTTGCCCGGTATCAAGTTTCAACACATTCAAAATATATATAGGATATTAAAATGAATAAATGTCTATTTTTCCAGCCTGTTGTATTAGTATTTATCGCCCCTTATTTATTTTAGATACGGTTCCTGTATATTGTTATTTACACAGGGCAAGTATACTATTTATCAAATGTACTTTTATTATGTAACGTATTTTAATGGGGATTTAATTTATTACAGCTGACAGTTAGGCTACATGAACAAAACAAGGTTTGTACATCAACCATAACAAGATCAGATTGAAATTCACAGCTTTTTAACACTTCTGTGTACAAATTTGAAGGCTGTTTATTGGATTAATTCAGGTAAACGTCATATTATGCGGCTATGCATTACTTTACGGAGAGCTTACGACCTACTAGCTAAGTCTTGCCTTAAGAACAGTTGGTGCAACCAAATTAAGCACTGACTTGGTTACAAACTAACTAGTAGTTACTAAGCCCTTAGTGTGAACTTTACACCACAACTTGCATGAGAACTTACGCACAGCCGGTGCAACCCTGCCCAGGACACTCTATGGGCACTTTTCAGCTGTCAGCATTGAACAAGACACTACACATGTTTATAACTGAGAGAAAATGATATGAACCATAAATCACAGTATTCCTCTGATGGCGTCCATTTCTTAGAGTTTGCAGCCTTGGAGCTTATCTGTATGTGCTTGATTCCATGCTCATGAGAGCTGTGACTCTGGTCCCGCCCTGATAATAAAATGATGCGTGATTGGTTGTAGAACGTGCTACGATTGGTCCAAGTAATGTGGCTGTTATCTGATTGGCTTGAGTAGACGATGGGTGGAGTCCACCTTTTTGTAGATTTGTGTGCACATCTTGACGCTAGATTTGTTTCAAAATCGACAAAGGCGTGTAGTGATCCACAAATATATGTGCGCGATTCACAAATTAATGCTGGATGGAGTTGTTTGAGTTATATATATTTGTAAAAAAAAAATTATTTGCAAATCTTATTTTATTTATTTGTGAATTCACTTTATTTTTGTGAAATTCCAAACACATATTTGTAAATCTCATTCTTTTTATTAGTGAACCAACTTTCTAATTGTAAATTTCTTAACATTTGTATGTTCATATGCCAAAAGTCTATCTCCATATTCATTTATTAGTTGATGCCTAGCCAAACAACTTCATTGACCCCACCCTCACACTTTTCTTTGAACATAATATTGCACTATTGAGCGCTAAGTTTTTGTTTTGTTTTTTCGAAGAGCAGAGAGAGCGCGCACTCACATGCATGGTTGCCAGATTGCCTAAATTAAGTATTTCCTATTTGTGAATGTATAAATCTCTGATTGGGGTGTTGCTTCTATTATCTGGCAACCTTGAGCATATTAAAAGCTTGTGGAGGTCCCAAAGCCAGATAAATGAAAGCAATTGAGGGTGCTCAGAACAACTTTTAATAGCTTGAACAAATATTTGAAAACTAATTGTATTTGCTGTCTTTGGCCACCTCTAGAGCAACAGGTGTTTCCATCGACACAACGTGTACAGGAAAAGCATAAGGAAACCAATTGTGTTTGTGTGATGTCTTTTACCCCTGCTCTGCATCAAGTCAATATCACCGGAGCTTTTAAGTATCAACATGAACCAAGGTTAGTCAATTATTCCCCACAAAACACATAATTTAACTTTTTCTAATGAGGGCCAAATGTGTTTAGACCAGAATAACCTGAGGTTGAATTTGCTGTAATGACTAATTTATGATGAAAACTAAATGGTATCTACTCAAAAAAGTTCAAAGGAAGACCATTTCAGTGTACTAAAGAAAACGCACACAAAAAAGGAAATCAAACCACTTATCTTTACAAAGTGAGGTCATTTTTAAAGCGTTACTTTGTAATTGCTCAGAGTGCTTTTGGTAGTTAAAACAGAACACAATGTGGCCAAATGCAGAAGAGAAAGGTGGATGAAAAGGATGGAATATCCATCAAAGAAAAAAATGCCACCTCTGCTTGTGCCGAAATACAGATGACTAGTACAGTTTGCACCATAATAGAGCAAAGAGCGAGAGAGAAACAGTACTTGTGTCTTACCAGAGAACAAGGATTTTACGTAATACTGAGATGTGAGATAGAAAGTGTGCTTCTGTAGTGTGTAATGTTGCGAGGACATCTTTCTTAGGGCAGGTCAGAGAGAATCTTTGCAAGAGCAAAAGTACACTCTGAGATGTACAGCAGTACTCTTTGTATCAAATAGAAAAAGAACAATTGACTACTGTGTGTGTGTGCGCAAGGGCGTTGCAACCAGGGGGGACGTGAGAGACACATCCCCCGCGCTCTTTTAAAAAGGTGATTCGGTCCCCACTCTCTTCCATGCTAAACCCATACAGTGTCCAAATGGTGGATTTGTATACAGAATTCTTTGCGTTTTGTTACTTTGGGCTGATTGAGCAACCAATCCAGCCAATCACAGGTGAGTTTCATGAGCCGAAACAACCCTTGTTGAAAGCTGCTTTCAACAATGCTCATTTATCCATGTTTTTTTTATTGGCATTGATGTTGATCTAAATTATTAATCTAGAGAGAAGGGAACACACAAATGAGTTATTGATTGGTATATCGCTCATGACTGGCAGCTTTACGTGAAATGAACTGCAGAAAAAACAAACAAAAAAGGACAATCGTCCTTTTAAGCACATATTGTAAGTGGAGTTTATATCAGCGCCTGAGTCTTCGTTAAGTTATGCTTTTTACATTGTTTGTTTGGTAATAGTTTGATCAGTTCATTTTGCCAATTAAAGCAGATTAAAATCAAATCACTTTTATTGTCACACAACCATATACACAAGTGCAATAGTGTGTGAAATTCTTGGGAGCAGTTCCGAGCTACACAGTAGTCGTGACAGTGATGAGACAATATACAATAAACATCAGATTTACAACACACAATTTACATATATAATATACACATAATTACACACAACACAATATACAAATAATAATATACAATGTACAGTGTACAATACACACAATATAGAATACACATACAATATA
Source organism: Myxocyprinus asiaticus (assembly GCF_019703515.2). Taxonomy (NCBI): domain Eukaryota; kingdom Metazoa; phylum Chordata; class Actinopteri; order Cypriniformes; family Catostomidae; genus Myxocyprinus; species Myxocyprinus asiaticus. Next base: position 18,375,006 of record NC_059378.1, on the reverse strand, counting down.
CAGTATACAATAAAAATAGTATATATAAAATATACAGTAGGTTGTATTGTGCTGTATTGACATTCAGGCTGTCGGTTGATAGTCAGTTGCCAGTGTGTTGTTAAGAGTGAAAATAATTTATGACAGTCCAGTGTGAGATAATAAGATTAATAAAGTGCAGTGCTGATGTATTTGATTGTGAGAGGTCAAGAGTTCAAAAGTCTGATTGCTTGGGGGAAGAAGCTGTCATGAAGTCGGCTGGTGCGGGTCCTGATGCTGCGATACCGCCTGCCTGATGGTAGCAGTGAGAGCAGCCCATGGCTCGGGTGGCTGGAGTCTCTGATGATCCTCTGAGCTTTTTTCACACACCGCCTGGTATTTATGTCCTGGAGGGAGGGAAGCTCACCTCCGATGATGTGTCTGGCAGTTCGCACCACCCTTTGCTGGGCTTTGCGGTTGTGGGCGGTGCTATTGCCGTACCAGGAGGTGATGCAGCCAGTCAGGATGCTCTCTACAGTGCTGGTGTAGAACCGTGTGAGGATGTGGCTGTTCATTTCAAACCTCCTCAGCCATCTCAGGAAGAAGAGGCGCTGATGAGCCTTCTTCACAACGGCCTCAGTGTGGACAGACCATGTGAGTTCTTAAGTGATGTGGACACCGAGGAACTTGAAGCTGCTGATTCTTTCCTCCGGTGCTCCATTGATGGTGATCTAGTGATTACTAGATCTTTGTTAAATATGTAAAGCTATTTTTAATATCAGCTCCTGTTTTTTACCTTTATGTTGGTGTGCAGTCGACAAACTGTAGGAAAAAAGATCTGTTGTAGGTATTTTACTGAAGTCAATAGAAATGTAGACACGATTTTATACATGAAAACGTATAGATGTTATTGAAACTCAGAATTATTATAAGACTATTATTGTTGTCTTTTGATAAAAGTCATGCTCAGCAGCTCGCAAGCTGTAGGGAAATGATAGATTTGCTTTGTTCTTATAATGCATAAAACCTCTACTAAAGCCTGTAGATCTGTAGACATACAAATTTTAAAGGATTAATTTTCTTTTGATCATTGATTCAGTGACTAACTCATTTCACACAAGACATCACCAGGTGGCATCACCAGAAATGGTCACTGAATGAATCATTAAATGGATCTGAATTAATTTTGGTGAATGTAGTCAGAACACTCAAGCCACTTGGATAAGTTTAAATCCTACAATGCACAAGCACAGAGTAAAATTGTGCACATGCACAATTGGCATTATTGTCATTGATTAAATAATTTATTCAAGGACCAGTTTGTGCTCAGTCTTTAATTTTCATCTGTGAAACAGAAGCAAGTGCTCCACGACATGTCCTTTATTTTTGCAGCTAATTTTGCCAAATTTTGCACTTAATTTGCAATAGCTGAATCTTTAAATCACTACCAGTGTATATAATACATATATATTAATATAATACTTATATCATACTTGTATATTAATATATACTGTAGTATATAAATACTGCACTGTAAGTGTTGGGTCTGTGCGAGCCACCTACTGACAGCTGTATCTCCAACAATTCCTAATTGTGAATTAGGGGTAGAGCCAAGATCGACTCCATCTTTGTTCTCCTGCAACCTAAGATTCAGTGGATGAGTGAGTGGACGTATTAAAGGTTTTAGAGGATTGGAAGTGACTGTCATGGAATTATTTTATTGGAAGAGATGAGCTGACTGGTTTCAGTGTTTTTATTATTGTAGATCAGAGGTGCCCAAACTAGGGCCCGTGGGCCAAAGTTGGCCCGTGATGACCTTTGCCATAGATGACAAGAGGGGAAAAAATGGAAGAAAAAAATATGGCATTGATGCAGCTCTTCGTTTTTGATTAATCTTTTTGTTTTAACATTTTGTTTTATTTTTGCATTACAAAAACTATAGCTTATTTGAAAAGTAGAGAGTATAAGTGATTTAATTTTTTTAAAATGTATGCGTACTTCAGTGACTTTTAAATACGTGCTTTTTGAAAGTTCGCTCCATTGGCCATCCCAGGTGCCACCCCAAAATCTTCACTATGTTTGGCCAGCTCCAAAGTTGGAGGTGGACATTCAATACCGCCAGACAGAACCAAGGCTGTGTTCCACTTCCCTTTTAACATCCACTGGCTAACTCCCCTAAGCACTTCCCCTCGGGGGAATCCCTGCCGCCATTTTGGAAGTCCGTTCCACTTTGTTAAGTGAGCAAGGGAAGTTTCTGTTGACAGACCCTCAACCCCTCGATTTTGACAGAGGGAGTGAGCCTACTCTGATGTATGCTTCAGGCAGCTCCATATTCCACAATGCAACTCGATTGTGATGTGACTGCAGATTCATAAACCCCACCTCCACATAACTCTAATGGATGATGGAAGTGAAGTTAGGTCAATTTAAGCAGTTTAGAAAAGTTATATTGAGATTTAACTGCATAATACTTGTAGCAACCTTAAACTGTTTTTCACACAGTTATAGTCTATGTGTTCATTGTTATGTTAACATTTTCGTTTGTGATTTAATCCTTTCTAACAATTCATTCTAATGGGAAAAAAAAAAAAATTAAACATACAAGATTTATACATAAACCTCTGAAATCAATCTCTGAAAACATTGTTTTCTCCAGTGCAAAAATCACTAAATAATTCCACAAATTGACATCAGCCTTCAACGTGCTCCAAGTGATCAAGGGTGTTCCAGTTAAACCCATTGCATTTCTTCCACCAGTAGTGGACACTCGTGCAACGTAAGCAGTGACGTACATCCGAGTCCATGAGATGGAGTGATGTTTGCGAGGGAAGGGGATAACATTTTTAAATGGAACGCAGCTCTAGTTGGTTTAAAACAGAGCGGGAACTGAAGCAGTGTCAAGAAATGACAGGTAATTAGGTGGATTCGCGGAACGGTGCGTTCAGTCATCCGAAATTAAATATGGCTTGAACGTGACCACTGAAGCGCACCCGTGAAGCGGGCTTGATAAAGTCAGGTAAGGGAGCATTTTGATTAGTGATGGGAAGATCGGATCATTTTACCCCCCAACACGTCTACTTATACAAACTTTGATTATAGTCCCAATAAGGAGAAATTGATAATGCAGCCAAGGACAAATTATGAGAAACAGAAAGATTAGTTCACCTCTGGAATCTTCTTGTCGGTGTCGTTCATTCTTTTGTCACTGCATATCATAAACGGCTGTCACGTGACAAAAGAACGAACGACTCTGACCAAAAGACTCGAGAGGTGAACTAATCATTTCTGTTTCCTGTATGCGGTTTTCATGTAACAAACGAACGGAGGTTGCGCAATGCACATGCACGGCCAACACAAAATGAACGAATCACTCTCTGAGACTACTCGTTCTTCTGAGTCACATAAAAGATTCGTTCAGAATGAATGAATCGTTCATGAACGACCCATCACTAATTTTGATATAAACAAAGGTTCCATTCACTCCAAACACCGCACAACATTACAACAAGCACTATAAGTGAACAGACCAGTACGCTCAAATCCCTTTCTGCCCTGCTAGCTAGACAAAAATAGTAATGCAGTAAATTAATTCTTCATATTCGTATTATTCTGACTAAAACCTGTTTTGGGTTGTGTATAACATCTGTGTGCATCATACTGTAATTAGTTTGTCAAAGGTGTGGATGTCTCGTTTACTTGCAACTATCTGCCTAAAAACGGATAGCTGCAAATATTTTAATAACCATAGGACACAATGCCATATTTTGGCAGGTTCTGAATCATAATCATATTTTTGAATCAATGAAATTAATAGGCCTCAATTTTTTTAAGTAGCAGAAATGTGCTTCGTAGCGTTTATTTCCTTTCATAATGTAACGCCGGATTCACATATACTCTGTCAGCGGCACGTGAGCATGGCATGAGCAAAGCGTTTTCATTTCCGTGCCCATGTTAACAGATGACAGCCATTTACTAGTGATGGGAAGATCAGATCATTTCACTGACTTGAATCTTTGAGTCTCGTTCAGCAAAATGAACGAATCTTTCAAGTCATTTAGTTCATTTCGTTCATTTTCGTTTCGTTCATTTGAGCAGAATTAAATTAAAATGTTAGTGCACTACTCACCCATTGTTTTACAAAGGCCATGGGCGGAATCCAAACTTGGAATACAAGATACTGTTCTCTACTGTAGAGATCACCGTGTGTGTGTTGTGGGAGGTCTATGCAAATTATTTAGCTATAGCGTTGTGATTTGTGCTCCTCCTACTTATGAATAAAGAAATTATTAACCATTACCCCCTCTCTAAAATATATTTGTAGGTAATTTAAGCCATTTTAAGATTAAATATTTGATGTTGGATCCCAGAAAGAACATTATTTTCTGCGCAGAGACGTTTGGTGTCTCGCAGAAGAATGAAAAGCCGTGTGAAAGCCCAATGCTGACGCACCGCTCACGCACCACTGATGGAGTATATGTGAATCCGGTGTAATGCATTCAGCATAATCGCCCCTTAAGAAAATTAAAGTTTTTGATATCACAACAGGAAAACAGTTTTAATGTCAAATAAAAGTAAGTAGGCTAAATGCATTAACTGTGCAAAAACATTTTACAGCATTTTTTAATTAAATAATCTTATTACATTTGGCAGTCCCAATAAATGGTAATACTGAGTGAAATCCAGGACAATGTGTAGCCTAGGTCTATGATAAGAAATATCTTTAATATCATCTTTGTCTCACAACAAACCAATATCCTACTTGATAGTATTACGTCATGCCATTGTATTTTCATCTCTCCAAAACTGCACAGAATTACGGTGTGTTCAATGTGAGATCTGCTGTTCTAAAAGAGACCATAACCATGTTTTAAGGGATGCTTGCATTTAATCGTTTAGCAGACATTTTATCCAAAGTGACTCACAAATGAGAAAGAGACACAACATAAAAATGATATTGAAATCAATTATGTGGATTGTGCAAGTATAGGATACTTGATTTTACACAGTTCTCTGTGTTTTGCAGTATTAATATTTAGTTTTGAAATAATACAGTTTGATATATGCAATGTTTACTTTTGGCCTACTGCTCTTAATCAAGTTTGATTTTTTGGCCCTTCATAGGAAAAAGTTTGGGCACCTCCATAGTAGATGATATAGTCACAACATGAGGTAAAAAAACTACAGTGCGTCTTGTAAAAGTAAAAATTACATTATTGTGATATTGATGTTTACATCTTGTAGAAAATTTAATGAAATGTGAATAATATACAGTAGTCTTTATTTTTAATTGTCATGTTCTATTTGAGGTCTGGGAGACCGCATGGTCCTTTTAACACCTCAAAATCATACTTTACATTGAAGTATCAGCTTCTACTTGCCAATGATACTTCCTGATCTTTCCAAATCTTTTGAGTAAAACATGTTTAAAAAGGTGCAATGGATTTTCACATGCTGAGATTTTCTGATTGGTGTACACACTGTAGAAGTGCACTCCCATTGGTTGTTTGGTTGGTTTATTGTTTTTTTTTCTACAATGTGTACGTTACTATACTGGATAACAGTCACCTTTGTAAAAGTGCATGCCTACTTTGTGGTACAACAGAGGGCTAGCTTCAATAGTATCTGCCTGGAATTAGGATTTTGTCAGAGAAACACGAAAAGAATTTGATGAGAAAATACTAAAATGTTAACATTTTTATTATTTTACACTTGAAGCTCTGGGGTCTCTGGGACCCCAATCACGAAGAATGTAAAGTCAGAACATGAGGGTTAAAGTCATTAACAGTGGTGATAATTGGTGTTAATTGTTGCAATTGTCGAGAAATAAGTTTAGTTAAAAAAAAAAAAAAAAAAAAAAACTAAAAATAGCTTAGTGTGGTGGTATAGCCTAATGGCTATAGATCTGGATACACAACCCATATTCAACCCCAAATAGGAGTGACCCAGAAGCTGGAGATTTACGAAACACAAACCTGCTTTTGCATCATAACATTAACTCAGTGTGGCAGCGGGGGCGTGGTCAAGCATCTCTCCGGAGAGAGAAAGCGGTAAGGGCGCTTACACCTGAGCTAAATTGTCTAACACCTGTCTCTAATTTCAGTGAGCACGGGGAGAGCGGCATAAAGAGAGCGACACAACGCTCAGTCGGGGAGACAGGATATGACAGAGCCGAGCCAGAGCAACGATTCCCGAGTAGTGGAAGTTATTTGTAGAAACAGTGTGTGTGTTAGTGTTTAAGAGCGTATAAAGGTAACTGTAAAGTGGTGTCGAGTAAGAGGGGAAATAAAGCGTCACCTGAAAAAGGAAAACTGCTTCTTGCGTCCTCTTCTACACTCAGCTTGCAGCGGACGCTTTAATTGCTGTAATATAAATTAGTGTGTGTGTGTGAGACTCAGCAAAAAAAGAAATGTCCCTTTTTCAGAACACTGTATTTTAAAGACAGTTTAAATAACTTTACAGATCTTTTTTGTAAAGAGTTTAAACAATGTTTTCCATGCTTGTTCAATGAACCATAAACAATTAATGAACATGCACCTGTGGAACAGTCGTTAAGACACTAACAGCTTACAGACGGTAGGCAATTAAGGTCACAGTTATAAAAACTTAGGACACTAAAGAGACCTTTCTACTGACTCTGAAAAACACCAAAAGAAAGATGCCCAGGGTCCCTGCTCATCTGTGTGAACATGCCTTAGGCATGCTGCATGGAGGCATGAGGACTGCAGATGTGGCCAGGGCAATAAATTGCAATGTCCATACTGTGAGATGCCTAAGAAAGTACTACAGGGAGACAGGAAGGACAGCTGATCGTCTTTGCAGTGGCATGCCACGTGTAACAACACCTGCACAGGATCGGTACATCCGAATATCACACCTGCGGGACAGACACATGATGGCAACAACAACAGCCCGAGTTATGCCAGGAACGTACAATCCCTCCATCAGTGTTCAGACTGTCCGCAATAGGCTGATAGAGGCTGGACTGAGGGCTTGTTGGCCTGTTGTAAGGCAGGTCCTTACCAGACATCACTGGCAACAACATCGCCTATGGGCACAAACCCACCTTCGCTGGACCGGACTGGCAAAAAGTACTCTTCACTGATGAGTCGCAGTTTTGTCTCACCAGGGGTGATGGTCGGACTCGCGTTTATCGTTGAAGGAATGAGCGTTACACCAAGGTCTGTACTCTGGAGCGGGATCGATTTGGAGGTGGATGGTCCATCATGATCTGGGGGGGGGGTGTGTCGCAGCATCATCAGACTGAGCTTGTTGTCAATGCAGTCAATCTCAATGCTGTGCGTAACAGGGAAGACATCCTCCTCCCTCATGTGGTACCCTTCCTGCAGGCTCATCCTGATATGACCCTCCAGCATGACAATGCCACCAGCCATACTGCTCGTTCTGTGCGTGATTTCCTGCAAGACAGGAATGTCAGTGTTCTGCAATAGCCAGCGAAGAGCCCGGATCTCAATCCCACTGAGCACGTCTGAGACCTGTTGTCTCGGAGGGTGAGGGCTAGGGCCATTCCCCCCAGAAATGTCTGGGAACTTGCAAGTGCCTTGGTGGAAGAGTGGGGTAACATCTCACAGCAAGAACAGGCAAATCTGGTGCAGTCCATGAGGAGGAGATACACTGCAGTAATTAATACAGCTGGTGGCCACACCAGATACTGACTGTTACTTTTGATTTTATATATATATATATATATATATATATATATATATATATATATATATATATATATATATATATTTTTTTTTGTAATGGCAAATGCTAAATAAAAAAGCACCTAAATTAAAAGTGTTAAAGGTGCTATATGTATATTATATGTAATAAATCATAAAGTGACCATAATATGTCATTAGAGAATTAGGAAACATGCTAAGTTGAAACACTGGCTTCTCCGATAATAATGCTACAGCCAGTATATTCTACTTTGAAGTTTCCATTCAGGCTGGAATTTCTGTTTATGTTTTGGCCTGTGTGATCCCACCCACTGCCCACTCACCAGTAGTATTTTGACACCGCCGGGTTGCCAGATTTGAACAAATTTGCAGGCAAATAACACTGCATGCTGCAGCCATGAAAGCCAGCAAACGAACTGGATCAGAGATAACAGATTCCACCTGACCTAAAAAGCCTCGCCATTCATCTAAAAACCACCATGACCAGAGGCGCAGTAAAACAAGGATAAATATTGGAGATGCCTTTGTTAGATGGAGACAGCGTAAAGCCCAGAAATCCTTTAAAACGGATGCTGAGTTGACTAATTTGCATGTCAACATTCTGGCAACCCGCATGAGTTTAGAGTCTGGGGCAGGGCAGACAACTCTCAGTATTATGAATTTGGAAGGCAGTACCCATTTCAAACGCTTGTTGTCAATCTTACATATAGCACCTTTTAATAGGATGTCATATTAGCAGCATGGCACTTTTGGTGTTGCAAACCATATCACCACCTTGACTAATGTGAGGGAGTCAAGAGCCACTAGAGGGCAAAGTCTGTCTATATAATTGCCATGTGAGAAGAAACTTGAATCAAATCTCTGCTTCTTGATCGTTCACATCATTTAACTGAGATTCAGCAACCACGTTTAAGGGCCCAGCAAATGTAAACTGTTTTATCGATCCTGGATGAATTAGGTTGGGTCGGGCAGGAAATTAGGTGCGTTTTCAGATTTGTCCACCTACAATGAAACTAGACTGATTTACTGATGTATGTTGTCACTCAGAGCAAGTGTTGCACCTTTTTCTTAAAGGTGTCCTCAGTGATTTTTCTTCATTAACCCCTTCAGACCCTGCGTCCATTGGAATGGACATGACATGTTTTTATCTGTAAACCAATACAAATGTATGCTTTCATAATTTGAACAATGCCATGTCACTGATTGGTCCCCAATCAACCAATCACAATGAAGTTATTACCCCTAATTTAATCTGAGAGATTTTCAGGAATCACACAACACAGCCATGGCTCACCAATTAGACGAGTAAGCAAGCACCCTTTTCACCTTTTATGTCCATGGTAGCTTCATCAATTTGAGCAGGTTATAATCTTAACACTATCAAGTGATAATATCTGAAGTAAATTTGAAGATAATTTGTAAGCTGTGGAGCACAGGATTTTTTTAAAGATTAATGTCCATCCCAATGGACATCAGGTCTTAACAGACATCAGAAGGAACCTCATTATTTAGTATCAGTATGCCAAGGTTGGGACATTTGTGGACAAATTTCATAGCTAAAATGTGATTTGACAATGTTTATTGTCATCAATTTAAAATGTATTATATTATTATTATTATTAATGTACTTTTAGAGAGTATACAGTGTTCGACTTCCTTGAACTTCTGGTAAATGGTGAACTATCCGATAATGACTGCTTGAATTCAGAAGATGAGGCAGATGACGAGACAAAGAGTGAGATAGATGGTAAGTTTAGAAGTTAGCAGGATATATGGTCTGATATCTTTGTTATACACTCAACAATGCAGTAAATATCTAATGTTAAATATTAAAATTGAGAATAGTATAAAAGTGAGAAAGGTGTACTTATTTTTCATTTGGTTTAGAGATGGACAGAGACAGTGGAGAGGTTCCTTGCACAACAGAAGAACTTGTGGAAGCAGTTGAAGTTGAGGTAGAAGCCAGTGTAGAGACTGAGGAGACACAGGAGCATGAGGAACTGATAGATGTCACACTTACCAAGAAGGAGATTAAATGGCGTCATAGGCCATTTACCACCATCACTGACACATCTTTTGATATGTCTCCAGTTGAAGAGTCCTATCCACTGATAATTTATATATAAAATACAGTATAATTGATACATTTTTTTTTTTTTTTTTTACCACACACAATGTGTTGGAGGTACAAGCAGAAAAGAAAAACCATGCTGCTGGGATAGCAAGAGCCTGCTGTTTTGCAAAGCCACCACTCGGGTCCGATAAAGACATGTCAAGATAGGAGCGAGGAAACTAATGATGCAGTTGTGAACCATGATGGGAGGGTGGTATTAGTCAAGTGGTTTGACAATAGATCAGTCCTCATGGCTTTGAACTTTGTCGTTGCTGGCCATACAGATGAGGTGCAACGCTGGGACAAAAAGCAGAGCACGTATGTGAATGTCACTCAGCCAGAGGTGGGCTGTACAATAAACCAATGGGGGAGGGGTGTCGACCTACTGGATCAACTCATCAGTCTGTACAGGACTGAAATTCAATCCAAAAAGTGGACCCTGAGAATGACAACACATGCCTTTTGATCTTGCTGTAGTCAACAGCTGGTCTGAGTACAGGATGGATGCTGAGAGGGTGAAGATCCCAAGAAAAGATGTCTGGTTGCCCAATGTCTGGTGAGAGTGCAACAGCCAGTGGCAGCATAACGTGGAAGACCCAGCATGTCTCCTGATCCAGTCCATGGTTACAGACAACAAGCTCAGGATGCAAGGCCCCTACCTGAAGTGCAATTCGACATGGTGGTCTACATGATGAACTATGATGAAAAGAGGCCACCGGGTGCAAGAGGCTACACTGCACAGGAAAAACATGTCTTCTGTGACAAGTGCAACATACATCTGTGCTTTGTACCACACCAAAATTGCTTCAAGGAAGCTCATTGAAAATGAAAAACATATACTGTACATTGCATGCAGTGATACTTTGAAGCTCCAACAAAAATCAACCAGCAAGTACACACAAACACACCTGCACATGTGCACACACACACACACAGAGAGCACACAGAACACCATCATATACAGGTGCATCTCAATAAATTAGAATGTCGTGGAAAAGTTCATTTATTTCAGTAATTCAACTCAAATTGTGAAACTCGTGTACTAAATAAATTCAATGCACACAGACTGAAGTAGTTTAAGTCTTTGGTTCTTTTAATTGTGATGATTTTGGCTCACATTTAACAAAAACCCACCAATTCACTATCTCAAAAAATTAGAATATGGTGACATGCCAGTCAGCTAATCAACTCAAAACACCTGCAAAGGTTTCCTGAGCCTTCAAAATGGTCTCTCAGTTTGGTTCACTAGGCTACACAATCATGAGGAAGACTGCTGATCTGACAGTTGTCCAGAAGACAATCATTGACACCCTTCACAAGGAGGGTAAGCCACAAACATTCATTGCCAAAGAAGCTGGCTGTTCACAGAGTGCTGTATCCAAGCATGTTAACAGAAAGTTGAGTGGAAGGAAAAAGTGTGGAAGAAAAAGATGCACAACCAACCGAGAGAACCGCAGCCTGTCAAGCAAAATCGATTCAAGAATTTGGGTGAACTTCACAAGGAATGGACTGAGGCTGGGGTCAAGGCATCAAGAGCCACCACACACAGACATGTCAAGGAATTTGGCTACAGTTGTCGTATTCCTCTTGTTAAGCCACTCCTGAACCACAGACAACGTCAGAGGCGTCTTACCTGGGCTAAGGAGAAGAAGAACTGGACTGTTGCCCAGTGGTCCAAAGTCCTCTTTTCAGATGAGAGCAAGTTTTGTATTTCATTTGGAAACCAAGGCCCTAGAGTCTGGAGGAAGGGTGGAGAAGATCATAGCCCAAGTTGCTTGAAGTCCAGTGTTAAGTTTCCACAGTCTGTGATGATTTGGGGTGCAATGTCATCTGCTGGTGTTGGTCCATTGTGTTTTTTGAAAACCAAAGTCACTGCACCCGTTTACCAAGAAATTTTGGAGCACTTCATGCTTCCTTCTGCTGACCAGCTTTTTAAAGATGCTGATTTCATTTTCCAGCAGGATTTGGCACCTGCCCACACTGCCAAAAGCACCAAAAGTTGGTTAAATGACCATGGTGTTGGTGTGCTTGACTGGCCAGCAAACTCACCAGACCTGAACCCCATAGAGAATCTATGGGGTATTGTCAAGAGGAAAATGAGAAACAAGAGACCAAAAAATGCAGATGAGCTGAAGGCCACTGTCAAAGAAACCTGGGCTTCCATACCACCTCAGCAGTGCCACAAACTGATCACCTCCATGCCACGCCGAATTGAGGCAGTAATTAAAGCAAAAGGAGCCCCTACTAAATATTGAGTACATATACAGTAAATGAACATACTTTCCAGAAGGCCAACAATTCACTAAAAATGTTTTTTTGATTGGTCTTATGATGTATTCTAATTTTTTGAGATAGTGAATTGGTGGGATTTTGTTAAATGTGAGCCAAAATCATCACAATTAAAAGAATCAAAGACTTAAACTACTTCAGTCTGTGTGCACTGAATTTATTTAATACACGAGTTTCACAATCTGAGTTGAATTACTGAAATAAATGAACTTTTCCACGACATTCTAATTTATTGAGATGCACCTGTAGAAGTGTGCAGAGACAAATACACCAAGTCATACACACAGACATAAATATGTACACACAGAGAAATCTTTAACGTTTTTTGAGAATTTCTCATCAAACAAGTTTTATGAACTTTTGTACATTTTATAGTTAATGTTCATCACTATGTCCTCTTCAGAATCTTTAAGATGAATTCACATTTATGAGTAATGCAATAAAAGCATAAGGATTCCTTCTGAAGACTTGTTGACATTTTACATTTATTCAGTCGTGGATGTAATGGACATTTAAAAAATCTAATAAAATCATGAGTTGACAAGTTTTTTTTTTTTTTTCAGTCTAATTTCTATACTAGAGAAGAGTAAATATCAGCTGGGTACAAATTTTTTTGCTCAGTAGAAAACAGTCAGGGCTGAAGGGGTTAAAAAATCCAGCATTGGGCTTTCACACTGGCTGTGGGAGCCTGCGAGACAGCAAACGTCTCTGCGCAGAAACTAATGTTCTTTCTGGGATCCAACGTGAAATATTTAATCTTAAAATGGCTTAAATTACTTACAAATATTTTAAAGAGGGGGTAATGGTTAATTTCTTTATTCATGAGTAGGATGAGCATACATCACAACACTATTGTTAAATAATTTGCATAGACCTCCCACAACACACACAGGGTGATCTCTACAGTAGAGAACAGTATCTTGTATTCCGAGTTTGGATTCCACCCGTGGCCTTTGTAAAACTCCTAAAGACATGAATTGTAATTTTGCAATATATGTAGGAAATCATGACCACTCACATTAAAATGAAGTATCACATGAAGACACAGAACCTTATAAAAGCTGTTTTATTCTAACTGCAAAACAAAGACACGCACGCACACAGCTTCATGCACCTCTCTCTCTCAAACTGGCATCTCTGGCTCGTCCTTATCCCCCTCCCGGCTGTTTAGGACGATTCAGCACCGGGCGTGCGTCTTCACGGCCTGGCCACGCCCCCCTCCTCGTCACACTCCTCCACCACCCGATTCAGGCCGGGGAAACCTCTGGCTTGACATACTCTCCTCCACTCCCTTCTAGCCATCCTTCTGCTGGCAGGTCTTCTCCACCTCTTTGGACCCTGGGAGAGATGAGGGGAGGGAGAGGGGAGAGGGAAAGTGCAAGGGGGAGAGACGGGATAGAGAGAGAGAGAGAGAGAGGAAAAAGTGGCTCGCCGGTCCCCGGACACGCTGTCGCCTGGTCCTCAGCCACTCCTCTGCTCCCTGGCAGACTGCAGCGAGTCCTCCGTCCCCTGGTGGACGGCAGTGGCTCCTCCACTTCCTGGTGGACGGCAGCAGTTCCTCCAGCTCCCGGCAGACGGCACCGACGACTCCATCCCCTGGTGGACTCCATGACAGCACATCCCTCCTCCTTCCCGGGTTTCAGCACCAGTGTAACGAGGTTCTCAAGATGGGCAAGGAGGAGGTGGGAACCAGCTAAACAGTCAGCGTAAAACTTTAATAACAAACTGAACTCAAACATAATATAAACTGAAAAACAAACAAAGATGCGCACACACACAGCTTCTTGCGTCACACTCTCTCTCTCTCTCTCGAACTGGCGTCTCCGGCTTGTTCTTTATTCCCCTCCTGGCTGATTAGGACAATTCAGCGGCGGGCGTGCATCTTCACGGCCCGGCCACGCCCTCCTCGTCACATATTGATTTTAAATTATGCTGCATCCAAGCCACTAGGTGTCAGTGTAAGTCCAAGATGACACAAAGACAAAAGTTACTAAGTGCACCTTTAAAGGGGAAGTATGCCATTTAAACACCAAACAGAATTACAAAAACAATGTATGTTTTCAAACAACCTTTGCCAACACTCCTTAGACTCATAACACCCTTTCGCACTCTCTGATTTTTCTATGAACAAATAGGCCATACTAAATAAAAGGTGATAAGCGTTTAACATAGTTATGACAAGATAACTGTAACATACACACCAGACAGAAAGTTTGGCAGAGGAATCTGGTCGTCCGATAACGCTGCCGGATTGAACAGCAGCTGGGTGTGCAGGGGATCCAGCACATGAGGGGGGATGGTTCTCCTGGTAACTAGTAAGCGTAACAATTTATATTCCGAGTATCTTAATGAGCTAACTTGTGTGGCAATACCTTGAGTGTAGCTTACCTGTTGAAAAGCAACTCGGCAAGTTTAGCGTCTCCATCGAAATCCAAAAATTCCCTCAAAGTCCTCCACCTTGTAAATGCGACGCCAGTGTTCACTCTGGTTTTACTCTGTTCTCTGTCTCTGTCTTTTAGCAAGTCTTTGGATTTTGGCTTTAACATCTGTAGGCAAAACAAAATGTATTTTCCTCTGTACACATCTGCCATGGTTGTTCATTCCCCCAGCTGAACAGCTTACAACAAGTAGCCACACCCCAAACTCGCGCTATAGGTTGAGCTAGAAAGGGATGGGTGGAGCTGAGCGGGCCGCTCAAAATATAAACATCAGCATTTTGATGAGTGCCTGGGAGGCTCAGTGTTTATACTTTTGGGGGAGGTAAACCCACGAATGGCTTAGTTATAGCTGTCAATGAACAATAAACTCTGATAGTAGAGCATATTTTGACATCAAAAAAGTTACATTACCTTTGAAGAACGAAATTTAGATTTTTGGCTGCACCTTCTCTTTAGTTGGTCGAACACCTTTTTTGTGCTTTAACTTGCACAAAATTCGACATGACAATCATGAAAAATTCCTTTGTCCTGAGTTCAGCCTATCGTTAAAATATACCTTCATAATACAGTTGATTCACTCTTTCCTTAATGTATGCTAGTAGGATTTTATTGTGTTCAGTTGTT
Organism: Myxocyprinus asiaticus; assembly: GCF_019703515.2. Lineage (NCBI taxonomy): Eukaryota > Metazoa > Chordata > Actinopteri > Cypriniformes > Catostomidae > Myxocyprinus > Myxocyprinus asiaticus. Next base: position 18,359,899 of record NC_059378.1, on the reverse strand, counting down.
TACCAAAAATCTATTTAAAATATATGATAATATTAGAATTTTTGTTTGGTGGATAGAATTCAAATAAAATATATTAATTTAGGTGACACACAAAATTACTGCTTGAAAAAACATTTCTAAATCCTATAGCTGCAGAGATATAGCTCTTGTGACAATGTCCCTGTGTGACATTTAATACCATTCACCACTATATAACCACTTACTAAATAACCACAAATTTACAGTAAAATATTTCAGGAGACTATTTGCTACCAAAGTCTGTGAACATTTTTAAATGAAAGTAAGTCCTTTTCCACAGGGCAACAAAAGTTTCAATCTATGGCATTGTGTAAGAACCTATACAAACAGAACAGCCCCATTTAATTGGGTCCATCTGAAAATCATATAAGAAAGTTATAAAAAGGAACTTTCAGAAGCAGCATCAGTGTGGATGTGCTGGTGTGTTCATGAGTAGATATTTCTGTAGATATTGCTTTTGTTAAAAAAACATTTCATACTTTTGATCTGTGGGTGACCAGGTCTTATCCATATCTATTTCTGTTTCTTATTAGGGCAAGGAAAGAAGTACCACTCTGAGAAATCTGTCACCACTGTCAAAAGCACAGGGGCAAAGATGGATTTCCTGCCTTTTATGAGCACCTGTAGAAAACACACACTGCTTTCGAAAGAGTCAAACCAAGCATCTTATAAATAAGCCGTCTCATACTCTATCTTTTCCATCTGCTGTTTGTCCCTCCTTTCTCTCTGTCTGCATCTGTCTCATTTTCTTACTCTCTTTGTCTCTTTTTCTGTCACAACGCCCTTGCTGGGTCATTGCACCTCTATTGGATGCTGTTACATGAGTGCTGTGGTATTTGCTGACTATGGTCTGGTGGGATATTGAAGTCACTGACCCTGCCGAGTCGCCAGAGGTCATCAGGAAAACCAAATGCTGTTTTGTGTAAAGAGAGAGTTCATCCAAAAATTTAAATTCTCTCATCATTTACTTAGCCTCATGCCATCCCATACTTACTTTCTTCTGCTGAACACAATTTTTTTTTGTGAAGAATATCTCAGCTCTGTATGTCCATACAATGCAAGTGAATGGTGGCCAGAACTTTGAAGTTCCAAAAAGCATATAAAGGCAGAATAAAGGTAATCCATTCAACACCAGTGGTTAAATCCATATCTTCAGAAGCAATATGACAGGTGTGGGTGAGGTACAGATCAATATTTAAGTCCTTTTTACTATAAATTCTCCTTCCTGCCCAGTAGGTGGCGAAATGCACAATGTGTGTGAATTGTCAAAAACTAAAGAAGAATGTGAAAGTGATAGTGGAGATTTACAGTAAAAAAGGACTTAAATATTCTGTTTCTCAGCCACACTTATTGTATCGCTTCTGAAGATATGAATTTAATCACTAGAGTTGTATGGATTACTTTTATGCTGCCTTTATGTGATTTTTGGACCTTCAAAGTTCGACCACCATTCACTTGCATTGTATGGACCTATATTTTTCTAAAAATCTTTATGCTCAGCAGAAGATAGAAAGTCATCCACATCTGTGCAGGGGCGGATGTAGAAATGTTTTTATGGGGTGTCAAGGGGGTGGCATGCAGACAATGAGGGGTGGCAACACCAAAGCAAGCACCCATGGATATCTCTTATGGATTAAGGCAATAAGCTTCATTGCTACAAGTACTAGTTCATTAATTGGAGTCACTATCATATAACAAATGTCCATGAATGTGCAATACAACTGCGCAAATCACATATCTGTGAAACACAGAGTAACCATTTTGCTACTGATTTGCCAACATAAAAAACAAAAAAAAACAAATTGCAGAATAAAAAAACATGTAACAAAATGTATATCTCCAGAGCACCAAGACATTGTCTATTAAATACATGAACAAATTCTAAATGTTCATTAGATTGACATTTAGAACTGGCAATCTGAACTAAACGTCACCACCTTAAGCAGTCAATTTTTTTTTATTTTGTTAAGTGTACCCATGGATGGAAAATGCATGCATATCCCATGTTATTCTGTTAATAAAGTCCTGTAGGCCTATCACTGTTGTAACAGCTGGATTAATCCATTTGAAAGCAAAGATTAACACAAAGTTAGGCCTAAATAAAAATAAAATGTTTACGGAAAATTTTACTGTAGGGGACAGTGCTGCGAAACTCATGAATATTATGTTATGCACAGCATTAGATTCTTTAAAATTACCTGTTTTGATCTACAGTCACTCTTAATGACCGATTCAAGCACTCAAATAAATATTATGTCCGTAATTTTAACGGTAAAAGACTGTAAAAATGCTACAGTAAAAAACTTTCATTTGGTTAATGGGTAGATGCCTTATATAGTCAAAAAAAAAAAGATAATATATTTAAAAAGACAATACATGTAGTTTTACAGTAAAATGTAAATATAATTTTTTTTTAGATGTAACAAGTATGATTTTCCCATATAATTAACGGTAAAAATTAATATTATGTTTAAAAAGAGAGTAAATGTACTTTTTACGGTAAATTATTCTTAAATAACGGTTATAAAAAAACTATAATCATAAAAAGGTTTTCGAGTGTTGTGGGCAGGTGGGCTTCATTACATTTATCTATGATTGGGAAATTAATTGTATTCCATAATTCAACTACCTGCTACAGTCTCTCTCTATAGATATCCCCCTCACTTATTTCAAGCAATTTGATAGCATAGCGAAGTCCTTCATTTGGAATGGTAAACGTCCCAGATTACATTTCAGTAAGCTGCATAGGCCGACAAAGGTGGGCTAGGCCTACCCAAGATTTTGTTTTACTATTATGCATTCGGTCTCAGACATTTGGCTCATTGGTCGCTTCCCTGATTTTGTATTGAACAGGAAGTTCTCGCCCATATTTCGCCATTACAAAATCTTTCTGTCTAACCGGAGAAGTTACACCCCGTTATCTTGCATTTGCACTCAGTATGGACAAAAGTGTCCAGAGTGTTTAACTCAGACATTTATTTAAATGTTGCCTTGAGCATATGGCTGAACCCAAAATTATGTATTAATAAGTCCCCTTTCATCTGGTCAGAGTGGATTCCGATGGGGGTTACTACACTCTGTGACATATATGAGAACAGAGTGTTGAGATCGTTTGAAAATTTGGTTCAACATTTTGGGATTCCAAGATTTCTGTAGAATTTACAGCTGCTTCCCCTGCTCTGTACTATTTTTGGGAGTAGCTTACAGCCCCTAAAGTGGCAGACACTCTAGGAGGGGTGATACTGCTTTTGGAAAAGGTCATGAGGCATCAGTGTATTACTCCCTGCTAATTCAGTGTCTGGGGGATGGAGCTTTAAGTTCTATCAAGAGATTATGGGAGAAAGATTTAAACATGGTATTGGAGGAGGGTGTGTGGGCTAGGATTCTAAAAAACATCAAGTCTGCATCTAAAGATGCAAGGGTGCGCCTTATGCAATTCAAGATTTTACATCGATTCTATTGGACCCCCTCTAGATTGTATAGGCTTGGTCTGAAAGACACACCCACCTGCTGGCGATGCCAATCAGAGGATGGAGACACATCCCATGTCTTTTGGTGGTGTGTTAAGATCCAAGAATTTTGGTTGAAGGTTCAGAGTTTTGTGTATGATGTATTGGACACTCGAGTTTCATTTTGCCCCAGACTCTGTATTTTGGGTGATGGGGCAGTCATCAGTGTAGAGAATAGACACATACAGTAAAGAGTTGGATCCTAACCAGTATCATGATCACCAGACAGATAGTTTTAAGGGGATGGAGGGAGAGGGAATTATCTGCTAATTCACTAGCAACCAAGGTGGATTTGGAGAATATCTGGGAGAAGTTGGAGGACATGGAGAACCATAGCCGGCAGAATAACATCCGTATAAGCTGAAGAGGGTCAGGATATGATGAAATTCCTGGATGGGCTCATTCCGAATCTGCTCGACATAACAGGTCATAAGCTGGAAATCGAGCGAGCTCGCAGGGTTTTTCTCTGAGATCCGCAGAGGGAGACAGGCCCCGATCAATTCTGGCCAAATTTCTGAGATCATCTGATAAAAATCTTGTTTTACGTGAGGTGACGAGTAAAGGAAGGCTTTCTTGGAAAAACCACAGCATTTTCTTATTCCCAGACTTTGCGAATTCGACGAGAGAAATGTGATCGATTCAAGGAATGCAGGGACCTTTTACATCAACGGAAGGTCACTTTTGCACTGATATTCCAGGCCAAATTGAGAATAGATGCTAAGGATGGCCGTAAAACATTCACATGCCCAGAGCAAGCGATGTCCTTCATAAAGTCAATGGAGTATGTCATCTTGTGGTACTCACGTTACAGCCGAGTGGACCGGCTCACTGAACATTCACTTGACTGTTCGAGGAAACTGAGCGATTTTTTTTTTTTCTTTTTTTCTTTTTTTTTGTGCTGTTCCACCTAGCAGCTGGAGTTTATTATGTAGAGTAACACACCTTCGGGACAGCTTTATGGATGAATCTACACGCTCTTTGTACTTATTCCTCCTATTGGCTGGAGTTTGTTTTGTGGAGTATTTCTTGCAAGACGTTGGAGTGATTAAGTCATTTGGATGACAGCTGCACCTCCCCGGGCGGATCGGAGGCAGTCCTCCAACCCTTGGCGGACGGAACGCCCCGCCACATTTTCGGTGGATGGAAGGGGTCTCCCCCGCCCCTGGCAGCGGTTCTCCCACTCCAGGCAGTCGGCCAGGAGCCCCTCCTCCCCTCGCGGTCGGCGGCCGTTCCTCTGCTCTCAGGCGGCCGGGCTCCTCCGTCCCCCGGCGGATGGCCGCAGCTGCTCCGTTGGGGTGGATGGTAGTGGCGAAGACTCTACTACGGTGCATCCCTCCTCCTTCCCAGATTTCGGCACCAGTGTAATACAGTTCAATGGAAAGTAGGAGGTGAGAACCGCTTGACAATATAAATAATATTTAATGATAAACAGAACCAAAAAGACAAACACACACAGGTGTCGGTCAGCTGCCCGTAACTCTCCCTCTCTGTCGCACTGCCGTCTCCGGTCGGCCATATCCCTCTCTGGCTTAATCAGCCATATTAGGGGCCGGGTGTGCGGAATCACGACCCAGCCCCACCCTCCGCCCTGCCACAGTGGATTAAGTTACTTACACCTGATCTACGTATATGTATAAGAGATGTCATAACTTTACTCAGTCGGTTAGCATACACCCCCCTAAAGTGGCAGACACTCTGGGAGTGGTGAATACTGCTTTGGAAAAGGTCATGAGGCATCAGTGTATTACTCCCTGCTAATTCAGAGTCTGGGGGACGGAGCTTCAAATTCTCTCAAGAGATTATGGGAGAAAGATTGAAACTTGGTATTGGAGGAGCGAGCGTGTGGGCTAGGATTCTAAAAAACGTCTAGTCTGCATCTAGGGATGCAAGGGTGCACCTTATGTAATTTAAGATTTTACATCAATTGTATTGGACTAGATTGTAAAGGCTTGGTCTTAAAGACACACACTCCTGCTGGTGATGCCAATCAGAAGATACACAACCCATGTTTTTTGGTGGTGTGTTAAGATCCAAGAGTTTTGGTTGAGGGTTCAGAGTTTTATATGTGACTTATTGGGCACTCAAATTTAATTTTGCGATGGGGTGGTCATTAATATAGGGGATAAATTCATAAGAAATTGGGTTCTAGCCAGTGTTATGATCGGCAGACAGATTATCCTTAGGGGATGGAGGTCGGCTGGAGAGCTCTCATTACGGGAGTGGTGCACAGAGATGGGCAGGGTCGCAGCATTTGAAGAAATGTCAGATAGAAGGCTTGGCAACCTTGGGGGTATTTAATAGGAAGAGGGGCAGTTATTTGATCTTTTTGGAAGGTTCTTGGGGAGGGGCACAATTATAGTTTTAATTGTGTGTGATTATTATTTATTTATATATAATTTGTTCTTTTTTTTTTTTCTTTGTGTGTGTATTTTAGCTTTGACCACAGGGATGTTTGTTGGGGTCAGGGTGGGTTTGGGAGGGTGGAAGGGAATGATGATGGTTAAAAGTTGATTCTGTACATATGTTTTGTTTTTCTGTTTCATTTGTTGGAGTCAATAAAAAGTGTTAATCAAAAAAAAAAAGAAAAAAAAAAAAGAACATGACTGATTGATCTTTTGGATTCTTTTTGCCTTAGGTTTTGGATTCTAATTCGCCCAAATATAACTTTTTATTTTAATAAACCAAGATTGCATCTGTACATCAGTGGATGGGTGTTACACTTTAAAAAAAATGCAATAAAAAGGTGTGGGGAGACAAGAGTAATGCAAACACAAGACACTTTTATTGACAGTTCTGTATATGAAAAAAAAAAAAACGTAAACTCCGAAGTTCAGACATCGACAACCACAAACTCTCCGCCCCAGCAGTGGGAACCCGGAAAAAAAAGTTAATATGCTTCTGAGCGCCCGTGAATGAGATGACACAGCTCACGAACAACCGTCTTTCATCACACAACCCAGCCATGAAACTATTTATATAGGGAGGAAACGCACTGAGCACCAGTGTGCCCCATCAACAATCAGCTCACCTGAGAGAGGAAGAGAAAGAAAAAAAAGCAACACACATACATTACATAGACACAAACAATACTGCTGAGAAGGCCATCACAATGGGGGACACGGAAAAGAGCGCGAGCTGCGGAAAAACTACTGACACTAAATGACACCGATAACAGCTGCAACAAACACTTATCATAACATTCAAAATAACACATTCCAGCACTGAATCACCAGTCAAAACGCACACAGATGAAATAGAAACTCCTACTCAAGAACTGGAGATGTTTCATCTGGATTATACACATATCTGATGACAGCTATTTCAAAGAATTGTAAGGATACGTTCACCTGTCTCAACCCATAACTGACAGTGATGTATCTAATAATCATTCAGAGAATACTTGGAATCAACTGAGGAATTCATCTTTTACCTCTTTTTTTTTTTTTTTTCACATATTTGTCCGTGTGGTCATTGTTGTTGAGGAAATAAGCTCATCAACCCGCAAGAGCCCAAACACTGTACATGCGCTGCAATAGTTGATATGCGATTGGTCTAAGCTGTGATTGGCCGCTGCTGTAAACAATTACGGGATTGGCCGCTGCTGTAATCAATCATGCTATGGGTCATTTGTGCATCCGGTGAGAGTTTAGGCAGTTAGACATGAATAAACCCCTACGCAATGTCAACATCAACTGTATTATACTTACATTTATATTTAATACATTTGGATACTTATGCTGGGGTGGCAGATGGGGTGGCAAAGCTCATTTTTAGGGTGGCAGCTGCCATCCCGTGCCACCCTTTTGAGTAAATGATGAGAGAATTTTCATTTTTGCATGAACAACACCTTTAATAGGACCAAAAAGTTAAAAGTAAAAAAAAAAAAAATACAAATTTAACTTGTCGAAATAAAAGAATACTGATAATCATCTGAAATCTATACTATAATGAGCAAAACAACCCATTATAAATTTCCTCAGGGTTGCAGTAAAAACAACTTAATCACTTATTCAATTAATTAGATGTAATTGATCAGTAGTGGACTTTAATGGAAATCCGCTTTCCCAGCCTGAGGTTACATTTATTTAGATATTTCTTCATAAATAGCATAGCATTCAAATGATAGATTATACCTGCAAAATCTGAAGGTGATTCATTCATGGCAATAGAACAGGGATGATGTTAATGAGTCCAGGGGAGTTTGACAGATTCCAGTTGTTTGGGACTTCAGAATACTTAAAGTAATCCCATATGTGAAAATCTGTTTTTGCAGTGGTGACATGGAATATGACAATCTCTCTGGGAAACTAAAACAATTACATATTGCAGTTTATCAGTAGTCACCATCTGATTGAGGATCCTAAAACCTACAACTGTGTTTGTCAGCACAGTCAGAACCAACCATGCCATTTAATGGCATTTGTCAAGGACCGGAAAACTTCCAAACCCCACACTACGTAGTCTATTGGCCATCAGTAGCAGCCTCAGAAAGAGGCTCCTGGCTTGATAATTGGGTCTGCAACTAAAGGACGAATAGCTCAAGTTATAAAGGTCTTAAATCATGTATTCCTGCAATTATCGTGGATATATTTCCATAAAACTCCCTGTGGAACCTTAACCAACAACCTCATCAATATGGCTGCAGGTGGCCATGACCTGAGAAAAAAAGAGAGCAAGAGTAAAACGGAGAGAAAGAACGAAAGAAAGGAGACATTCACACTGCTGATGCGCATACAGTTATAATCTGCTGTAACTGACTTTAATTAATTATAAACTTGTCAGTGTGGTAATCAAATCTATGAGTTTTTAATTGAACTCTAAAGTACCCTTTCCATTTATACTGTGTCTTTATTCAACAGTTATTTTGAAACAGAATAAAGAAGAACGGATCAAGCGATAATTCCCGAATAATGCAATTCGAATGAAATTCATTAAAGCGTCAAATTTATCATTTACCTTGTATCATCAGAATAAAAGGCAACCAAATACAGTTATTCATGATACTCCAGGGGGCAGCCAATTTATATAAAGGAGCTCTTTTATAATTTAAAATAAAAATCCTTTGACCAGTGTTTGAATGGCAGCAGCTCTATTATTGTATAGATTCATGGATATCTGCCTGACTGTCTCTTGTGTTTTGTATGGTAAACACTACAGGGAGAGCTGTGTTTAAAAAATCTATTTGTTTGGTGTTAATCCTCATGAGGCAAGAAAAAAAGACGAAAGGAATAGGGTGAGATTGTGTTTCAAGTCAAGAAAAGCTCATTTGCATGTCAGCGAGAACAGAGTGACCGTTTCAACATAAAATCAGTTTCAAAATCAGATGGATTAATGTGGTGAAATTAACCTTTCACACATACAATTCAACTGGGTTTGTGATTCCCTTAGACCACTATAGTTGGAATTTATAACACTATCTCTCTCTCTGTCTGAATAGCATAGTAAACCTGCATACAATCACAATCTCACCATTGGAAGACAGTATAGAACATTGCTGAGGTCAGAGGTCACATATGGGCTCAGATGTGCTGCTTGTTTATAATTCTGATTTCATGACACAGAAATAAATGTGATGAATTATGTTATTTGATATCTGAACAGGTACTGTGACCTTCTGAAAAAAGATAACAACAAATACTAGGTCCAGTACCAATACCAATAGAATATTGATTACCAGTTAGATGTATTTCAGTAAGTTCAAGGTGAAGATGGCATTCATAGGGTCCACTTGCTTTATGAGTGTAGCTGTAGATTGATGTATAACATTTTATGTGATGCAATTCAATATATTAAACCCATATTTCTGCCTATTAAAGCACCCTTAAACTGCTCTCTCTCTCTGTCTTATGTAATCCTGGTTAAAGCTGTATTTGTCTATTGATCAAAGCTGACATATTACATGTTTTTACATTTAAATAAGCATTCAGGGTGTGAAAATTTGAGATTCAATTGGAAGATATTGATTCAGAATTTCTGAGTATAATCATGAGAGAGAGGAGGGAGGATGCCTCAGTCAGGTTCTTAATGAAAGTCTGGATATTGAGATTCAAGGTTGAATTCATTCGTGTGGAGGACAACGTTCTCTGTGGGCGTTTGCAAATGGCATCTGATGAAACAAATTATGAATGTTGATGATGGGGTCCTTGTTCACAGCCAGAAAATATCTGTTCACAGCTGGTTTCTGTCCAGTGTTTGTAGGTAAAGAAATGGGTTTAGAGAGTATATTTGTATATTCTGAAATCTGTATTATTTATAAGGAAATTGTGGGTCATCCATGGCTGATTCATTGCTTCTCCAGACAGATGGTTAATCAGTTCCCTATCTGTCACTCACTCGACATTGGGTCAATGTAGTGACACTAGGGGTCACTCTTGGGAGCCCGAGACACCTCTGGTCTTTGATAAAAGGCCAATGAAAATTGGCAAGTGGTATTTGCATACCACTCCCCCGGAATGAGTGGTTGCATAAAAGGAGCTGGTATGCAACCACTCATTCAGATTTTCTCTTCAGAGCCGAACGGTTGATGTTTACTGAGCTGACTGTTCATTCACCTCTGCTGGATCTGACGGCGCATTTCAGCGGCTTCTCCCTCCTCTGCACTGGTGCACTGCAGAGAACGCCCCTGGGCGCTTTGGCAGAAAAAAGAGAGTATATTTTTCTAAAAGAGTATATTTCTCTAAAATAGCGGCACACACGGAACGTCTTTTTAAAGATGCGTTTCCGATTGTGTGTTATTCCTGGTTGCGGTCGTTACCTCTCAACTTCTGATGGTCACGATCGCTGTCTTTCGTGTCTGGGCACGACCCACACGGAGACAGCGTTCGTGGATGGATCATGTACTCACTGCGAGAACATGACCATGGCAACGTTGCGGTTGCGGCTTGCTTTCGCAAAACAGTGGCTCCCCGCCTCGGTCCTTCTACCTATGGGTATGAGGCCAGCGCAGCAAGCACTGGGGGCGATTTGGGGACCCCAATGGGACCACCTCCGCCGGGTATCCCCCCATGGACCTCCCATTCCCCAGCACGCTCATCTGCCCCTATCGGGCTTCCAGATGAGTCCGCCGGCTCGTCTCATGGTGAGTTCGACCTCTTGTTCGGAGCCTGCAAAGCTGATGAGCTCTCGAGCGCAGCATCGGAGAGCGGGCTTGTCCAGTCAGATGCAGAAGTCTCAGCTGGGCTCCCCCCCTCGAGTGCGGTTGCCCAGTCAAAGGCTGATGCGGAAATGACGGACATGCTTTCCCGGGCAGCCGTGAGCGTCGGGCTAGAGTGGAACCCTCTGCTCTCCCCTGAACCCTCGCGGCTTGATGATTGGTTCCTGGGCTTGCGGCGCCGCTCAAAGCAGCCACGCCCCGCTCCAGTCCCTTTCTTCCCGGAAGTGCATGAGGAGCTGACAAGATCATGGGAGGCACCTTTTACTGCCCGGTCCCGATCTTTCAGCTCCCCCGCCCTCACTACCCTCCATGGCGGGGTGGCCAGTGGCTATTCGGCCATTCCCCCGGTGGATAAGGCGCTCGCGGTGCACCTATGCCCGCAGAGCGCCGCCACCTGGCGTGGACGCCCAAAGCTCCCGTCCAAAGCCTGTAGGTTCACGTCGTCCCTGATGGCCAAAGCCTACAGTGCCGCTGGACAAGCCGCCTCCGCCCTGAACGCCATGGCTCTCCTGCAAGTCCACCAAGCCAAGGTGCTAAAGGAACTGCACGAGGGTAGTTCTGCCCCAGATTTGATGCAGGAGCTGCGCTCGGCGACCGACCTCGCTCTCCGGGTGACAAAGGTCTCTCGGATGGGCGATGTCCACCTTAGTGGTCCAGGAGCGCCACCTTTGGCTCAACCTGGTTGAGATGGGTGAGGCCAACAAGGCACAGTTCCTTGTTGCCCCCATTTCCCAGGTTGGCCTATTCAGTGACACTGTCGAGGACTTTGCCCAGCAGTTCTCGATGGTGAAGCAGCAGACGGAGGCTATCCGGCACATCCTGCCCCGGCGCGGCTCAAGATCCCGCACCCCGCCTGCTCGTTGCAAAGGGCGTCCCCCTGCGGTGACTGCACCAGCTCCACCACAGCCCGCCCTTGTGCGCTCAGCTGTGGCACAAATCCGCCCCCGATGTGACAGTCTCCACGGGTCATGAGGACAGGCCTCTTCCTCCCCGTCCCAGGCTGTTCCGGGGGTGGTCACAAGGAGCCAGGTAAGTGCTTCGATGTCCCTGAACTCAGCACGGTCACAACATGGCGTGGCACCTCGAGCTCCACCCCACCGTGAGGCCCCACCTGCCGGTACATCCAATGAGATTGTCCCCTTGGTCCCCCTCGCTCGGAACTTGGATGTGTGGCTTGCGCTTTCCAATCCGATGCGATGGCTGATCTGGACCGTCCGACTCGGCTACGCGATTCAGTTCGCCAGGCGTCCACCCAGGTTCAGCGGCATCCACTTCACCTCAGTGAAGGGCGAGAACGCTGCTAACTTGTGTGCGGAGATCGCTACCCTCCTACGGAAGGATGCGATAGAGCTTGTCCTTCCGGCCAAGATGAAGGAGGTGTTTTACAGCCCCTACTTCATTGTACCGAAAAAAGGCGGTGGGTTGCGGCCAATCTTGGACCTGCAAGTACTGAACCGGGCTTTACACAGACTCTCGTTCAAGATGCTGATGCAAAAACGCATTCTGGTGAGCATCTGGCATCAAGATTAGTTCACGGCGGTAGACCTAAAGGACGCATACTTCCACGTCTCGATTCTCGACACAGACCCTTCCTGCGGTTTGCATTCGAGGTCGGGTGTATCAGTACAAGGTCCTCCCTTTCGGTCTGTCCTTGTCCCCTCGCATCTTCACGAAGGTCGCAGAGGCAGTTCTTGCCCCGTTAAGGGAAGTGGGCATTCGCATTCTCAACTATCTTGATGATTGGCTAATCCTCAAGTCGCTGCGAGCCACTTATATCCCGGGCGACCTCAACACTGCAGCGGATGTGCTGTCACGGCAGGTTACCCTCAAGGGAGAGTGGAGACTCCACCCTCAGGTGGTCCAGCTGATCTGGAGTCAATTCGGACAGGCACAGGTAGACCTGTTCGCCTCCCAAGAATCCTCCCACTGCCCGCTCTGGTACACCCTGACTGAGGCACCTCTCGGTATAGATGCACTGGCACACAGCTGGCCCCCTGGACTGTGCAAATATGCATTTCCCCCAGTGAACCTACTTGCACAGACCCTGTGCAAGGTCAGGGAGGACGAGAAGCAGGTCGTCCTGGTAGCACCCTACTGCCCCACTCAGATGTAGTTCTCGGACCTCAGGCTCCTCGTGACAGCCCCCACCTGGCAAATTCCCCTGAGGAAGGACCTTCTTTCTTAGGGACGGGGCACCATATGGCACCTGCGACCAGACCTCTGGAATCTCCATGTCTGGATGGGATGCGGAAGACCTAAGCAGTCTACCACCCGTGGTGGTAGACATGATCACTCAGGCTAGGGCTCCCTCTACGAGGCGCCTGTATGCCTTTAAGTGGCGTCTGTTCGCTAAGTGGTGTTCTTCCCGATGCGAAGACCCCCAGAGATTCGCAGTCGGATCGGTGCTTTCCTTCCTGCAGGAGAGGTTGGAAGGGCGGCTGTCCCCTTCCACCTTGAAGGTGTATGTTGCTGCTATAGTGGCACACCACGACACAGTGAACGGTAAGTCCTTAGGGAAGCACGACCTGATCATCAGGTTCCTGAGAGGCGCCAGGAGGTTGAATCCCTTCAGACCGCACCTCGTTCCCTCATGGAACCTCTCTGTAGTTCTTCAGGGTCTACAGAGAGTAGTGTTCACAAACTGTGTTCCCTGGTTGATTTCCTCCAAGCCCTGTGGCAGACGAGTTTGTGGAGAGACTCACTGCCAGCTCAGTACACGTGCTAACTAAGCCCTGTACTGGGGTAAGTGCTCTGCATGTGGTGGTTCCCCGTAGGTAACCCCATGTGACATATTTTCCGCTAATTCGTTTCCCTGTTGGCAAACTGCGTCTTCCTTGGGCAGAGGCCTCTCTGCCCCAGTCACCATGCTTGTAGTAACTCCTCCCCCATGGGCAGGACCTACCTTGGGACTCCCCCACATGGCATACTTCCGACATAGCTCGGAAAGACCATGTGGCGCATTTCCACTTAAATACCCTCCCCCCTCCCTCTGGGCGGGGTGTGGTCTCCACGGTGTCTTCCCCTTGGGAGGGACACCCTTCCTGACTAGACCTGGTGGGCCCAGTCGGTTAATCCCCCTTTTTTTAGGGAGTGGGAAAAAAAAGGGGATAAGAGGCCACGACTGGGCTAGCCCGTCTCTATCTTTTGGGTAGTCGACTTGTCCCCAAAGGGCCGCTCAACACTCATAATCGTGTTGGGGGAGGTTACGTGTCGGCCTGGCGCGCTGGCTACGAGGCACACAGTGGTCTGCCCGTCACACACCGCCAGTTCACATAACACAGTTCAGCCAGTTGTGGCGTTTTTGTATAGGGACCCCTAGTGTCACTACATCGACACAACATCTAGTGAGTGAAAGATAGGGAATGCCCTGGTTACTTGCGTAACCTCCGTTCCCTGATGGAGGGAATGAGACTTTGTGTTCCTCTTGCCACAACGCTGAACTACCCGCTGAAATGGCCGGGACCTTGTCTCGGCTCCTCAGCATAAAACCTTAATGAGTGGTTGCATACCAGCTCCTTTTATACCCGTATGTCCAGGGGAGTGGTATGCAAATACCACTCGCCAATTTTCATTGGCCTTTTATCAAAGACCAGAGGTGTCTTGGGCTCCCAAGAGTGACCCCTAGTGTCACTACATCGACACAACGTCTCGTTCCCTCCATCAGGGAACGGAGGTTACGCAAGTAACCAGGATGTTTCTTAGACAGGCTCTTGGTGGTTTGCAGGTGTGTGTTGGATCGGAAAGCGCATGGATTAAAATGCTAATCTTTGCCTGATGGCAGCTCACAGTACTTACTACACTAAAAGACATACATGTCTTATTGTAAAATATGGGGGGGGGGTACATTGTGGTACCATGTTTGGCATGCATAACAGCCTTGTATTGTTCTAAAGTCTGCATAACAGGTATATAAACCATAAATATACACTCACTGAGCACTTTATTAGGAACACTGGTACACCTACTTATTCATGCGATTATCTAATCAGCCAATTGTGTGGCAGCAGTGCAATGCATAAAATAATGAAGATACAGGTCAGGAGCTTCAGTTTATGTTCCCATCAACCCTCAGAATGGGGAAAAAATGTGATCTCAGTGATTTTGACCGTGGCATGTTTGGTGCCAGACTGGCTGGTTTGAGTATTTCTGTAACTGCTGATCTCCTGGGATTTTCACGCACAACAGTCTCTAGAGTTTACTCAAAATGGTACCAAAAACAAAAAAAAATCCAGTGAGTGGCAGTTCTGAAGACGAAAACGCCTCATTGATGAGAGAGGTCAACGGAGAATGGCCAGACTGGTTCGAGCTGACAAAGGCTACAGCAACTCAGAAAACCGCTCTGTACAATTGTAATGAGCAGAATAGCATCTCAGAATGCACAACATGTCGAACCTTTAAGCCAGTGGTTCTCAAAGTGTGCAGCACAGAAGACTGACCCATTCTCAAATCACAGACCGTGAGCCAATGTTTTCTTATAAATTATTTTTTATATTAGGCAATGCATCATATTTAATGTGCACTTTTCCACGTGTATTTGTATCACAGTGTTATATTATCCAGGTATTAATACACAGACATTATAAAAAGGGTAGTTGTCTTAAGGAGTCTGTTTGGAATATACTTGTAACAAAATACATGTGCAAATATAAATAGGATGTATATTTAAGCAACAGCGCTCTTTATTCATCTCACTTGCATAAAAACACAGATTATATACTTAGAATGCATCAATACCGTGGAAAGAATTTAATGAAATAGTTATGCCAAATTAGGTATAGAAATGCACAAAAAATGTTCTTGTTTCAAAGGGAGGCATGACCAAAAGAAATTAGAACCACTGCTTTATGAGGTACAACAGCAGAAGACCACATCGGGAACTTTATTAGAACCATAGTGTTCCTAATAAAGTGCTCAGTGAGTGTATATAAACCATATAGGCTAACGGCACAGGCACATCCTATCAGGGACAGAGTGTCTTTCATTGTAATTAACAGGCAGGAAGCAACCTGAGTCTGGCTACCACAGCTGATATCTGCACTCTTAGATCACTTTCAGACATATTTCTGTCTGTTTATGACTCCTTCCCACTGACTGTCTGTGTCTCCCTTCCCTCTCTCTCTCTCTCTCTCTCTCAGGATTACTCACCTGCATCATTTTAAGGGTTTTGTCCTCAGTCAAAACATTTCTGTCATCTTTTTCTCTCTCTCTGACACATTCTGATGTATAAGGTGCAGCCTCCAGCACATAACATCTACTCAATAGTAATGGGCAGAGATTGGAAGGTGGAGGGGCTAGAGAGAGAGTGAGAGAGAAAGACTGTTGAGAGTGTGAAAAAGCAACACACACAGAGAGAGAGAGAGAGAGAGAGAGAGAGACGGAGAGAGAGGAAGGGAAGAAGAGGAAAAAAGGAAGGAGACAAGGAAGTAACAATTCCAAGAGAGGCATTCTGAGGGACATAAAGACACACTTTTTCTGGAGGATTGGAAACCGAGCAAATTTTGTGGCTATTTTTATGCACTTTTTAAAGTTTAATTGAGAAACAACCACTACTTGATCTTGATTCATTGTTTCAAAGTTTATTTAGCAGTTTGGCAGTGAGGTGAACCAAATTAACAGAATTTTTATATGAAAACAATTATAAAATATTTTATAGAACTTTATTAGATCAAGTGGACTTTGTTTTCTTTTCTGAAATTTTTGCAGAGCACCAGAGTGGGATATTATCTGACATCAAGTGAACAAAATGAGATCGACATGTCTGTTTCTTCTGTCTGTCTGCCTGCAGCTGTCGTATGGTAACGTCTGACCTTCAGTTTTACTTTACATGTGACTCGCTTCAGTTTCACGTATAGCCTGATTGCCTTTTTCTGTAGTGCTGCTCTTGTTTGGGTGCATCGCACATTGCTGTGCCAATGAGATTTTGTGAGGGCAGTTTAAAGGAATAATAAATAAATAAAGGAAAATTGATTTTGACTTGTACCTCCATTTCTTAAAAAAAAAAAAAAAATTATAATAATAAAAAGAAATTGGGTTACATTTAGGCACTTACAATTGAAGTGAATGGTGCCAATCTGTAAACGTTTAAATACTCAGTTTCAAAAGTGTAGCCACAAGTCATAAACTATATGCATGTAAACATGATTTTAGTGTGATAATTTTAGCTAATTAACCTTTTCTGTGCAAAGATATATCCAATTTTACAACTTCATTGCCATGATGTCAAAACACCATAAATCCTAAAACCCAAAAATGACAGTACAAAAGACAATTTAAACAACTTTACAGCTCAAATAATACACAAGTTTTAACTGAAGAATTAATTTGTGCTTTTATAAAAGTTTAATCTTCACATTTCTGCCTTTAAACCTTCTAAAATTGGCCCCATTCTCGTAACCTTGATTTTTGTCTTTTTTTTTTAAGGAGAGTCAAAGTTATTTCTTGTGGTAATCAACATTATGCCACAAAAGCCATCGATTAAGCTTAACTTGTATTGAACCTGGAATATTCCTTTAATGTTTAATGGTGCACATTACTATAAAGACATGACAAAAATCACACATTCATTGCTAGAAAGAAAGTTTTAACTATTAGATTTACATTTATTCATTTGGCAGATGCTTTTATCCAAAGCGACTTACAAAAGAGGAATAATACATCATAAGCGATTCATCTTAAGGAGACAGTGGTACGAAAAGTGCTGCATTACAAAGTTTCACTAGCATCAGAATAGTAGGATCCTAGACAGATTAGAGTGCAACAAGAATATATATAATTATTTTTTTTTTTTATGATTGCATGGTTAAATGCTCATGGAAAAGATGTGTTTTTAGCCAATTTTTGAAGACAGAGAGTGAGTCAGCTTCACGGATGGAGTTGGGAAGGTCATTCCATCAACGTGGTATGATGAAGCCGAAAGTCCGGGAAAGTGTTTTGGTGCCTCTTTGTGTTGGTACAACAAGGCGCCGCTCATTAGCCGACTGCAGGCTTCTGGTGGGAACATATCTGCAGAAGTGATTTTAGGTACGCTGGAGCAGACCCAGTGACTGTTCTGTATGCCAGCATCAGGGCCTTGAATTTGATACGTGCATCAACTGGCAGCCAGTGAAGAGAGACAAGGAGTGGTGTAACATGCGCTTTGGTTCATTAAAGACCAGATGTGCTACTGCATTCTGGATCATTTGCAGGGGCCTAATTGTGCATGCAGGGAGGCCTGCAATGAGAGTAGTACAGTAGTCCAGTCTAGTTAACAAGTGACTGAACAAGAAGTTGTGTGGCAGAGACGCCATGCGAAGGGCAGACGTGTGAGAGACAGCTCTGCGCACTTTGCTAATTTTTGTAATTATTTTCATGATATAATCTGGTGAAATTCGATACACCCAGTTACACATTTACTGTTTGTGGTAAACATGGCAAAGAAGTCAAAATCCTCGGGCTCTGGAGACACACATTAAAGACACTTACGGGTTCAAGATGAAAGCCCAGACAGGCCTGTGGACCGGGGACTCGATTTGGATGGCGCGGCGGGAGAAGGAATCCAGCGTCAACTGTCCAACATGTCGGTGATGTTGACGAAGGTACTTGCGGACTTGGAGGATCTCGCTGTAATACGTCGATCGATTACGGCGATGGAAAAAAAAATTCTCTGAGCTAGTCACGAGTGACAGATGTTGAAAAACGAATCGATTATTTGGAGTCATCAGACAGGGAATTAGCCGCTAATCTGCCCGCGATCAAAGTTGATTTGTAACGTGTTCTTGAAAAGCTTGAAGATCTTGAGAATAGAAGCCTCAGGAATAACATTTGAAATGTTGGAATTCCTGAGCATGAGGAGGGCAGAGATATGGTGAAATTTCTAGACGAGCTTTTCCCGAGTCTGCTCGACATAACAGACCACAAGCTGGAAATCGAGCGAGCTAACAGAGTCCCAGCTCACAGATCTGCTGAGGGAGAAAGGCCCCAATCGATTCTGGCCAAATTTTTGAGATCATCCGATAAAGATCTCATGTTGCGCCAGGCGAGGAGCAAAGGAAAGCTTTCTTGGAAGAATACAATATTTTCTTGTTCCCGGACTTTGCGAACTCGACGAGAGAAACGCGACCGGTTTAAGGAATGCAAGAAACTCTTACATCAGCTAGGCACCATTTTTGTTTGTTTTTTGCGTTGGCTCCGCCGAGCGGCTGGAGTTTGTTTTGTTTTGTGGATCAACACTTTTCCTTAAAGAAACTTTTGTATTGACGGAAGATCACTTTTACAATGAAGTTCCCAGGCAGATTGAGAATAGACACTACGGATGACCACAAAATATCTACATGCCCACATAAAGGATGTCTTTTATAAAGTTGGCGGACTGTGTAAATCATGGGATACACTTTTATGCGGCCTCCGAGTGAATTGTCTCTTGACCATCCGAGAAGCCAGGATGCGTGTTTCGTTTCCTTTTGTGCTGGTTCCGCTTAGCAGTTGGAGCTTGTTTTGTTAAATAACACTACTTCGGGACATTGGAATGATTATGTCATCTGCTGCACTCATCAGCTGGCTCACTGAAGATTTGTTTGTCTGACCGAGGAAACTGAATGGCTTTATATCGGCTGGAATTTGTTTTGTGAAGGAACACACCTTTGAGACAGTTCTGTGAATTAGTCTACATGTTCTTTGTGTTTATTCTGCCTATTGGCTGGGGTTTGTTTTACAAAATATTTGATATGTAATTTTGCCTTACAAATTTGTGAGGCAAAATTGAGCAATCCGATGGCAAAGTTGTTGTGGGGGCTCTCGTAGGCGTACATGGAGTCTTTGAGTTTACAGGGATTGACGCTGGTTGGTGCTGTCGTGCGTGGGGTTAATGCGCATGTTTTTCTTTTTTCTGTTTGTTTTGTTCGGGGGAAGTTCGGGGATTTATTGTTGCATTAATGTTGAAATGTGGTCTTTTTTGTGGTTTTTGGCACACAATTTATTTTTTCTATTATGTCAAAATGTAAAATGTTAATATGAGTGTACTCTCTCTCTCCACATGGAATGTGAATGGGTTGGGGCACCCCATAAAAAGAAGGAAGGTTATTTCTTTTCTTAAACATAAGAAATATGATATAGTGTTTCTTCTAGAAATGCATCTTTCCCCGCAGGAAGCTGAACAATTTGGGAAGATATGGGGTGGACATGTTTTCTTTAGTGTTGGCTCAAGTAAGAGCAAGGGAGTCATTATATTGGTAAATAAACATTTACAATTCAAATGTCTCAAACAGATTAAAGATAAATTAGGAAGAGTCATTATTGTTTTAGCAGAAATTCAGGGGCAAAGTCTGATTTTGGCTAATATTTATGCACCTAATGCTGATGATCAGGGCTTTTGTTATAGATCTTGAAGGGATGTTGCAAGCCGCTGGCACCCATCATGATATAATTTTGGCAGGAGACTTTAATCTTTTGATGGACTCAGTCCTTGATCATAGTGAAGCAAAATTGTGTAAGCCCCCTAGAGCAACACTGACGCTTCACAGGAAGTGTAAAAATTTTGGTCTTACAGATATTTGGAGACTTTTGAACCCATCTGATAGAGACTATAAATTTTATTTATCAGTCCATAAGATTTATTCAAGAATAGATTTTTTTTCCAAATCCCTCATTTCATCTGTTGTTGATTGCTCAATTGGAAACATTTTAGTCTTGGATCACCTGGTGAGTTTAGAGGTGTTGCCATATATAGAGAAAAAGAAATCATATAGTTGGTGCCTTAATGTATCCTTTTTGCAAAATCCTGATTTCCAACAAATGTTAAAGACTGAAATCAGTGTTTATATGGAGACCAACTGGTCCTGTTATCCTCTGTGGGCGTGGCTTGGGAGGCACTTAAGGTGGTTCTTAGGGGTCGGATCATACAGTATGCCTCATTCATCACAAAATCCAAAGCACGAGAACTCGTGGAGCTGGAAGGAAATATTAAAAATGCAGAGGCAGGGGCCTGGGTAGCTCAGTGGTAAAAGATGCTGGCTACCACCCCTGGAGTTCGCTAGTTTGAGTCCCAGGGTGTGCTGAGTGACTCCAGCCAGGTCTCCTAAGCAACCAAATTGGCCCGGTTGCTAGGGAGGGTAGAGTCACACGGGGTAACCTCCTCGTGGTCGCTATAATGTGGTTCGTTCTCGGTGGGGTGTGTGGTGAGTTGAGCGCGGATGCCACGGTGGATGGCGTGAAGCCTCCACACGTGCTATGTCTCTGTGGCAACACGCTCAAGCCACGTGATCAGATGTGTGGGTTGATGGTCTCAGACATGGAGGCAACTGGGATTCATCCTCCGCCACCCTGATTGAGGCGAATCACTACGCAACCACGAGGACTTAAAAGCACACTGGGAATTGGGCATTCCAAATTGGGTGAAAAAAAATAAAAATAAATAAAAAGTGCAGAGGCAGAGCTGAAGCTGTCGTCTGATGGCCTCAGAGAATTGACCCGATTGAAATATAGATATAATACTATTTTGTCACAGAAAGTGGAGTTTTGGTTATTCAGGGCAAGACAGACATACTCTGAGTTGGGGGACAAAGCAGAGAAGCTTTTGGCTAGATATATAAAGCAGAGAGAGTCTCTTTCTATCATTCCCTCAGTGAAATCTGCTGGTGGTGAAATGTTTACCTCAGCCATTGATATTAACAATGCTTTTAAAGAATTCTATCTTGATCTTTATCCTTATAAAGATCCTATGCTACAGAACTGCTCCACTTTTGTTAGAAATTTATACGGAATCATTAAAGAATGGAAAGCTTCCTCCAACCATGACACAAGCCCGGATCAGTCTGATTCTTAAAAAGGACAAAGATCCAAGTGAGTGTAAAAGTTACCATCCAATCTCCCTGATCCAACTAGATGTGAAAATTTTGTCAAAAATTTTGGCTAACCAATTAAGTAAGGTTATGACATCTCATATACATATAGATCAGGTGGGGTTTATTCGGGGCCGCAGCTCTTCTGATAACATCATGCGTCTCATCAATATCATGTGGTCAGTAGCGAATGATCAGTCTCCGGTCGCTGCCATCTCACTTGACGCCGAAAAGGCGTTTGATATGGTAGAATGGGATTATCTTTTTAAGATTTTGGAAATGTGTGGGTTCGGGAGTACATTTATTGGTTGGATTAAGTTACTTTATAGACACCCTGTAGCAGCGGTACAAACAAATGGATTAATTTCAGATTATTTTACTCTGGATAGGGGCACTCGGCAGGGTTGCCCTCTTTCCCCATTATTGTTCTGTCTTGCCCTGGAACCATTAGCAGCCACGATAAGAAAGGAGGATGATTTTCCAGGGGTGGTTGCAGGAGGTGTGGCGCATAAGCTTCTGCTTTACGCAGATGATATTTTATTATTTGTCTCTGAACCTACTAGATCTATGCCTTGCCTCCACAGAATTATTAATTCCTTTTTCAAGTTCTCAGGATACAAAGTCAATTGGTCTAAATCCGAAGCTTTGGCACTGACAGTGTACTGTCCAGTAACAGCTTTCCAGCCGGGCGCCTTCCAGTGGCCCAAACAGGGCATTAAGTATTTGGGGATTTTATTCCCAGCAAATTTGACTGATTTAGTTAGTGTTAATTTTGACCCTTTAATAAAAAGGATTTCGAGCGATGTGGGCAGGTGGGCTTCATTACATTTATCGATGATTGGGAAGGTTAATGTTATTAAAATGAATTGTATTCCAATATTTAACTACCTGCTACAATCTCTCCCTGTAGATGTCCCTCTCTCTTATTTCAAGCAATATGATAGCATAGTGAAGTCCTTCATTTGGAATGGTAAACTTCCTAGATTGCATTTTAATAAGTTACATAGGCCGATAGAAAAATGTGGGCTAGGCCTACCCAAGATTTTGTTTTATTACTATGCGTTCAGTCTCAGACATTTGGCTCATTGGTCACTTCCACCTGAGAGAGCCCCTCCCTGGTTTGTTATTGAACAGGCAGTTCTTGCCCCTATTTCGCCATTACAAAGCATCTCTATCAAACTAATCGTAAAAGTTAAGTTACACCCTGTTATTTATCATTTACACTCGGTATAGACTAAAGTGTCCAGATTGTTTAAATTGGACACTTATTTAAATGTTACCTCAAGCATATGGCAGAACCCAAGATTGTATATTGGCAAGTCCCCTTTCTGCTGGCCAGAGTGGATTGTGAGGGGGGTTGCTACACTCGGTGACCTATATGAAAGTGGAGTTTTGAGATAATTTGAAAACTTGGTCCAACATTTTGGGATCCCCAGACCTCAGTTTTATAGGTATTTACAACTGCGCTACCTGCTTTGTACTATTTTTGGGAGTAGCACACACCCCCCTAAGGAGGCAGATGCTTTGGGAGAGGTGATTTTGGAAAAGATCATGTGGCATCAGTGTATTACTCCCAGCTAATTCAGAGTCTTGGGGACGGAGCCTTAAGTTCTCTCAAGAGAGTTTGGGAGAAAGATTTCAACTTGGCATTGGAGGAAGGATTGTAGGCTAAGATTCTTAAAAACGTTAAGTCTGCATCTAGAGATGCAAGGGTGCGTCTTATACAGTTCAAAATTTTGCATAGATTGTATTGGACCCCTCTAGACTGTATAGGCTTGGTCTTAAAGACACACCCACCTGCTGGAGATGCCAGATGGAGACATGGCCCATGTTTTTTGGTGGTGTGTCGAGATCGAGAAATTCTGGTCGAAGGTTCAGAATTTTGTGTGCGATGTGGTTGGCACTCGGATTTCATTTTGCTCCAGACTTTGTGTTCTGGTGATGGGGCTGTCATCGATGTGGGGGATGGCCATATAGAGAACTGGGTTCTGACCTGTGTGCTGATCACCAGGCAGGTTATTTTGAGGGGTTGGAGGTCAGCTGGTGCGCCCCCATATCCAGAGTGGTGCATGGAGGTGGGGAGGGTGGCAGCTTATGAGGAGGTGTCATCGGGAAGACAGGGTGGCTTGGATATGTTTATACGGAAATGGGGCAGGTATCTGGAGTTTTTTGGAGGGCTCTCGGGTGGGGTGTGGAGAGAGTAGTGTAATATAGTTAGTATGATTATTATGTGTGTATGTATGTATATGTATATGTGTATGTGTATATATATATATATATATATATATGTATATGTGTGTGTGTATGTATGTATGTATGTATGTTTGTATATGTGTGTGTGTGTGTATACATATATATATATATATATATATATATATATATATATATATATATATATATATATATATATATATATATATATATGTATATATATGTTTTTAATATATGTATATATGTGTGTCCTTTTGATTTTTATTTCTATATATTTACTTGGCCACAGGGTTGGTTTTTTGGGGGCGGGGTTGGGGAGGGGGAGGGGGGTTGTGGGGTTTAAATGTTGATAAAAAAAAAAAATAAAAAAAAATTGTGTGGCATGTTCAGAGAGGAAGGGTCTTATTTTCCTGATATTGTAGAGTGTAAATCTACATGATTGTGCTGTCTTTGAGATGTGGTGTGTGAAATTGAGTTGGTGATCAATGGTTACCCCTAGATTTCTTATAATGATTGTATGCTCTCAGTTTCAAAATACTTGAGTTGGAAATATACTTTTATCATAGTAGTATCATACGGTGTAGATTCAACCTAATTCAGTGTGATTATATCAGTGCTTGAATTGATAAAATTTAGAATCAAAATGGTAAGCCCTTTTTTCTTCTCTTGCCAGTGTGTTCCACCAGTCCACCTCGTGCTCATGCAGAGGAAAGGCTGCTCCAGACTCTATTCAGCAACTACAATAAGCTCTCTCGTCCTGTAGCAAACATCTCAGATGTAGTTCTGGTCCACTTTGGCCTGTCTATCTCTCAGCTCATTGATGTGGTGAGTCTCAAATCCACTCCAGTGCAGCTCCACACAATATATCAACATCTCAAGCCAAAGAGATTTTTTTTTTTTTTTTTTTTTTTTTAAATGAAATATACTCAATTTGATCACCCCCTCTCTTGTTACTCTCTTTGCGCATGGATATCAACTTTGATTCCAAATACAACAGGATGAGAAGAATCAGATGATGACCACAAACGTCTGGGTGAAACAGGTATGTTTTCAACAAATCAGCCCATATTTAGGCATTAATGAGATTTTTAATTGGAACTGGACCCCTGTTTCCCCACTCTTGTCTCCCCTGTCATACCTGCTGGTTCTGATCTGTGATGAGCATGTATATTTCTCTGCAGGAGTGGAACGATTACAAGTTGCACTGGAACCCAGAGGAGTACGAGAATATCACCTCCATCAGGATCCCCTCTGAGATCATCTGGAGACCGGATATTGTGCTTTATAACAAGTGTGTGAGGCTTTTAACAATGCGGAATTCAGCCAAACCCAATTTATAAAAATCCATATCCTCAAACACTGTTCACCTCCTGCTGGTCCAACATATTAATATGTTTATGAGCAAATGATGAGTTATTCCATTTGACTGCAAACACCACTTTTGGGTTTTAAAACTATGCTTAAGCAAAGTCTATCTAGCAAGTCAGTCCACTGGTGGCCATCTTTGGAACGCTCCTGGGAAGCTATTTTCAGTCATGACAGTGCAGCTCATATCTAATTGGGGAAAGACCAAAATCTCCCAAATGACTGGTCAAGATTATGATCAAAGAACATATTTAAAATCAGCAGTAAAATCTGACACTGGTATAATAAATTGTGCTTCTTTACCTCTAAAAAACACAATTTTCCCAGCTTGTATAGCTAATGCGCCATGCGCGTTATTGATTGACAGCGATGTTTGTATCTAAAAGGTGATTTGTTCTTTTACCTGTAAGGTGGGATTCCTTTCTACATCCGGTGACCATTGGCTGCCATTGGGCATTCCAATTTCTCCCATTCGTTTTAATAGAAGTGGCCCGTCTCTGCTAAATTGTCTCTGGTTCAAGTTAGCTTTGTTCTTCAGTGTTTTTATTATTATTATTATTATTATTATTATCTTCTTTTGAAAATTAGCACTTAGCATTTTTTATATTTTATTCCCTTTTTTACGTTTTAATTCTGTATTTCTATTAGTTCTGAGTCTGTAAACAGCACACATGGGAATTATGCTGTCCACTATTATGAGGGTTGAAATGAGTATTGATCTGTGCTATCCCATAAGAGACCAGGATGAAGTGAGGTAAATTATTGACCTTTCAGTTAAAAATGAAACCAGACTGGTCTAAAAGAGTCCACTTCATTCATATATACCCAGTATTATAACAATTATAGATCTGGGATGGAGTGTAATTGTTTGCAGTGTATGGTTAAAACAATATATTTTTTATGTAAAAGGAAATTTGCTTTAAGGGGCTAAGTAATCTTTTATTAACCTTGATAGATCTACCTCAACATTTACCTGAGAGAATTATTACTTTCTGTTAAATCCATTTTGGCTTGTATGATTGTTGATCTAAAGGTGTGATGCCATAGATAAAAGTATTGTGTGAAGGGTAAAGTGTTAATATAAATTTTGTACATGAACAATATGTTGAATGGAATTTCTGATATAAGAATATTTCACCCAAAAATGATTCACCCAAATTTTATCACTTACTAAGGCCATGTCCAAGTTTGAAAACTCAGTTTTCAGTTTTCTAACATCATTGTTTTCCAAAGTATGTGGTTATGTAGAGCATTTTTGAAAGCCTCCATTTTTCAGTGCTGTTCCAGTGTGGATAAGAGTTGTAAACATGGCAAAATTAATGTGTTTTTAAACTTAAATCGTATTAGTGTGGAAGTGGCCTAATCGTCATGTTGTCTAAACCTCTATTACTTTCTTTCTTCCACGTAATATCCGACCTGCTCTTTTACATTCAGCAAAGTAAGACAGTGACCACAGGCTGTCAAGTTCCAAAAAGGACAAAAAATAATAGTTAATTATTACAGAATTTAAATTTTTGTGTGAACTATACCTTTTAAATTCGATTTCACCATCGTAATTTAAATGAATGTTGAAGCCAAATCCATTATTAACTCTTAATCCAAGGCCTCTGCCTCTTATCACCAAAGTGGAAGCACCAGAGAGTAAAGATTCTGAGAGAGTAGGGCCTCTAAACTTGGGCCTCGCAACGTCTCTGTAGGGTTATTGATGGTTTATCTCACTGTGATGTACACTGACACCAGTACAGAAGTCATTCATGTTGCTCCACAGATATCGGATTTCAAGAATGATCTGATTTTTCTGTTTGATCTGCAGTGCGGATGGAGACTTTGCGGTGACTCACTTGACTAAAGCCCAGGTGTTTTACAATGGCAGGATCAAATGGAAGCCTCCTGCGATTTACAAGAGCTCCTGCAGCATCGATGTCACCTTCTTTCCCTTCGACCAGCAGAACTGCAAGATGAAATTTGGCTCTTGGACATACGATCAGGCCAAGATTGACCTGGTGAGCATGGCCAGTGATGTGGACCAGATGGACTACTGGGAGAGTGGGGAGTGGGTCATCATAAACGCTGTGGGAACTTACAACATCAAGAAGTATGAGTGCTGTACGGAAATCTACCCAGATATCACCTATTACTTCATCATTAGACGTCTTCCTCTGTTCTACACCATCAATCTAATCATCCCCTGCTTGCTTATATCCTGTCTGACAGTGCTGGTCTTCTACCTACCCTCAGATTGTGCGGAGAAGATCACGCTGTGTATCTCCGTCCTCCTCTCTCTCACTGTTTTCCTCCTGCTCATCACTGAAATCATCCCATCTACTTCGCTAGTTATCCCACTCATTGGCGAGTACCTTCTCTTCACAATGATCTTCGTCACTCTCTCCATCATCATCACAGTCTTTGTGCTTAATGTCCACCACCGTTCCCCGCGCACGCACAGCATGCCGCACTGGGTCCGCCAGTTTTTCCTTCACCTAGTGCCCCGTTACCTCTTCATGAAGCGTCCACCTGCCTCAGGTAAGAGGAACTGTGGTAAACTGATTGAGATGATGCACAAGCCAGTGGGGTTGCAATCTATGTTTCTACGGAATACTATTCTGGACGCACCTTCACAGAGTCCCCCACCCAATGTGACCATGGCCCCTGTTGCCCAGTTCGATCCAGTGCAAAGGGACTCCTCCCCCGAACCCATGTTTTTCTGCAGTTCTCCAAGTAGTCAGTATTCCGTTCTGCAAGATGAAACCACACAAACACCTCAAACACCAGTCCTCAGTTACACATGTGCATGCACAAACAACATATTTGCCTCAAGCTCCTCTTCGTTTCCAGAAACTGCCCTTTCAACTCTGCTGCACACTATCCCACTAGATGGAGCTGAGTGTACAGACTGGGAGATCCAAGACCACAGTGCTGAGAGTGTCTTCATAGAAGCCAAAGAGAGTGTTCTGGGGGCAGGGAGTTGTCAACAGCGTCTTACATCTAAGGGGTCGAGTATGCAGAAGCTCGTTCACGATGATGCAGGGATGTGTACTTGCCATAACTTCTCCTATGCTCAGAACTTCAGCTCCAATAGTGATGGCACTAAGGATCTGAATTCAGTAGAGCCAGTGAGTAATCTGTCGCAGTCCCTGCTGAGAGCCCTGGAAGGCGTTCAGTACATTGCTGACCATCTCAGAGCAGAAGATTCAGACTTTTCAGTAAGTTTCAATATTCATATGACAAAAAAACAGATGACAGTTAAAAAAAAAAAAATGTATTGTTAAAAAGTACAGCTTAACCAGCATGCAATTCCCATGCTGGTCTAGGCTAGTTTATGCTGGCTAATGCTAGTCTCTCTGGTGGACCACCATAGCCATACTTTTTACCATCAAAACCTAGCTGGTGAAGCAGGTGGTCCAACATGGTCTTTCTGATGAAGATAGTTAAGCTAGGTTTAAAGAATTGTGGGGACACCAGCATCCCATAGTAGGGGACCAGCACCCAAAACACAACATAAGCTGTTGACCAGCACTGCTGGCCTTTTCAGCAGGGCTATTTCACATTTGCTTTTTTATGACACTACTGGTTAGCATTAGGTTTAAGGTTTAGGTTAGTGAGGTTGGTTTTGTTCACTTAAAACTTTATAGATTATAAGCCTCAGACAGCATGCCCACGGACTGCCCACAGTCCGTTCTCTAACCGTCTGATGCACATAGCACACAAAACTGGAAAATGCTTTCTCGATCAACTCAGCACAATTCTGTTTGGCTGGTTCGATGGAACTTCCGCGAGTAGACGCCTGGAAGCCAAGTTCACAAGGTTCCGCATTGAGACAATAGCCGCTTTTACACTATCAGTCCAGTGCGAACCAAGGCTATCAACTGGTCAGCCGGGGCCAATAGCCCTGGACCTTGAGCTGCGAGACCAAAATCGATCTGCTTCCCACCATCGGGCCAGTAGACCCGCAGCTTTGCCCTAAAACACAACCTTAATACACCGCCCTGTTGCCAACATCACACACCCCACCCATTTCACAAGCAAAAGGGAAACTCAAGCTGAGGTAAGTCATGTTATCTAGTTATCTAGCATATAGAGTTTATATTGTCTGTAAACATTAGCTAGCTTGCAAGATAAGTTAACATTGACAACTCACCGCCTATAACTGCCATGGTGTCCTGAGTGGTCTCTCCACTAACAGCAGGACCAGCACACGTCCATGATCTCAAACCATCGAAAGTTTTTTCTTTGGGCACCGCTTTGTCCATTGTGCATTTAAACTGATTTGTACTGTGCCCGCAATTTAAAAATCTTTCCAGAACCTGTACCGTTGTGCGCTGGATACACACTTGGCAAGTTTGCCAAAACTGCACCTTTGACAGTGACCCTGCCTCAATCCCCAATTGGCCTTGTTTGGCCCAAGGGTAATCAGCGGTCCAAATGCCATTGGCTGTTGGCCCCGAGAAAGTCCTGAGGAGGCACGATGAAGCCCCGGAAGCGACAGTGGGAATGCAGCTGGCCCTAGCATGCACTAGCACACCCTCATTTGACCCGATAGTGGAAATGCGGCTAATGAGTGCTTTTGAGGATGAAATAATCACAGAATTTGCTCAGGTTTGCCAGGTTAGTAACATCAAATCTTTTAAAGATATTCAGTGTTTT
This sequence comes from Myxocyprinus asiaticus, assembly GCF_019703515.2. Classification (NCBI taxonomy): domain Eukaryota; kingdom Metazoa; phylum Chordata; class Actinopteri; order Cypriniformes; family Catostomidae; genus Myxocyprinus; species Myxocyprinus asiaticus. The sequence continues at coordinate 18,330,185 of NC_059378.1, read as the reverse complement.
GTTTTAGGCACGTGGCAGAAAGTAAAACTCACAAGCAGAGCTGAATTTTCTGCTTTGTTAGTTATGTCTGTGAAATTCTCTATAATGAGGTGTTCTGTGCTTAACTTAGACTCAATTTTTAGCTATTTTCCTGTGTATTTTCAGTGCAATCACTCACGGAGACTCGTGCCATTATATAAATATTACCCCTCATGTCTTTTATCATGGTATGTTATATCTCTAATAACCCCGCCCCTAAACACCCCGTAATGACAAAACCAACTGTGATTGGTTGCTTAACATGTCAGTTAGATGTTTATTCCTGTCTAAATGTGCAGTCCTTGGCCAACTGAAGTTGCTATAGAGCCCAGACCTTCGCCATAGTCATAGGTCTGGCTATGCAAGATTATTAGAGCATTAACCTTAAAAACAACATCTGTTTAGGGAACATTTAACTCACTTTTAGCGAAACTGCAGCCATATGTTTAATGAACCACGTAATTTTATTTTGCCGAAATTTGCCAAAGTCACATAATTAAATTTAGTGTGAAGAATAGACTGAACAATTTCACAAGTTGTTATTCACTGAAAATTAGAAAAATGTTAAAATGTTGCCCTCTTCTGTGCCTTTCAAATTTCATATGAGCATTTCTGTTGTAAGAGCTGTTTGGCATCATTGATATACTTTTATTGTTCTTTTATAGTTGTCCTTTTTTAAACTTGACAGCTCCTGGTCACTATATATGTTTGGGTCATATATTCCTTTAAGATACAGTACTGATGAATTTAAAAATAAAATAAAAGCACTAAACTCAAAGATGTATACAGCCTACAATTATATCATAAGGAATATCAAGAGAAATTAAAATGTATCATATTAACAAGCATGAAACATTAGATTTCTCTTTAGCCAGGGATTCTACTTAAAGGGATAGTTCACCCAAAAATTTAAAGTCTCTCATTTACTCACCCTCATGCCATCCCAGATGTGCATGACTTTCTTTCTTCTGCTGAACACTAATGAAGATTTTTAGAAGAATATTTCAGTTCTGCAGGTCCATACAGTGCAAGTGAGTGGTGAACAGACCTTTCAAGCTCCAAAAAATCACATATAGGAAGCATAAAAGAAATACATAAGTCTCCAGTGTTTAAATCCATGTCTTCAGAAGAAACATAGGTGTGGGTGAGAAACAAATCAATATTTAAGTCATATTCTTTTACTATAAACCTTCACTTTCACATTCTGAAAGGATTGAAATATTTTAGTCAAAAAAGGATTGAAATATTGATCTATTTCTCACCCAAAGTCATTGCATTTCTTCAGAAAACATATATTAGACCACTGGAGTAGTATGGATTACTTTTTTGCTGCCTTTATGTGATTTTTAGAGCTTGAAAGGTCTGGTCACTATTCACTTGCATTGTAGAAAGAAGAAAGTCATACACATCTGAGATGGCATGGAAGTGAATAAATGATGAGAGAATTGTCATTTTTGGGTGAGCTATCTCTTTAAGTTCTACTTAGACACTTTGAACTGGAATCTGATACCGGTATTATTTTTTTAGAACTGTTCTTGCTATAATAAGAAAAGATCAGAAAACACTGTGGTCTCACAGGAAAGTAGTCATCCAAAAAATCAATTCTGAGAGGGAAAGACATGAGTGGAAAATATAGCATGAGATTTAAAATGCTCATCTCCTTTCTCCCCAACCAGGTAAAGGAAGACTGGAAATATGTTGCCATGGTGATTGATAGAATATTCCTGTGGATGTTTGTGCTGGTCTGCATTCTCGGGACCGTCGGATTGTTCCTCCCACCGTGGCTGGCCGGAATGATCTAGACATCATGTGGAGCCTAGATTGGCTCTGAGTGGGTGAGGAATGGCCTTGCCAATCACAAGTGACTTCAGTGATCTCATTAAACATCCCTTGTCATGGAAATTAAGTGATGTTTAATGTTCATAATGTTACATACAGGAATTTAGTAGAGGGATTTCGGGCTTAAAGGTGAAGTGTAATTTTCAACATTGTTAAAAAAAAACTTTCTCCTATTCCAGTAATATGGAGAACTATACTGTAAGTGAGCCATTTGTAGAATGATGTCCTGAAAAGTGTATACACTGTGGCAATATTAAAGCATTGCTCTTTTTGTCTGAGAGGTCCAACATGTCAACTTTTGCTCAGCCAGTAGCATGAGTTTGGGGTGGGGCTACCTGCTTGTTCATGCAGTGGCAGAAGGGGGGTGGGGCAGTAGGTGTGTTTGGAAACCAGTTTGGAAACAATCATTATTGATGCAATTCAGTGGTGCATAAATTACACACTTCACCATTATTCACCATCTGGGTGTGTTAGCGGATTCGGCTATTCAGATGCTTGTATAAAGTTTACATTGCAGCAGATTTAAATTATTTACATTATTATAATTTGTCCCCTTTTCTAAACACAACATGGATTTCAATATAAGAGAATTACTTATATTAGATCTGTGAAAGGTAACTCTTAGCACAGATGAACTGAACAGGTGACAGCAGAGATAAAATTTCACAATAGCGTCGTCAGCTTAATTCTGAATATGATATGGATTCCATAACGATAATTTTTCAAGGTCTGCTTGTATTTCAGTTTTTAACCTTTACAAAGCAAATAACAAATTACTTTTGTTTCACACACACCAAATTTATTTAAAGAGGTGAAATACAGAATATTTAAAGAGGTGAAGATTTCCTGTAAGTTACAAAAAACAACAAAAAATAAACATCCTGAAACTTAGTCTAGCTATAGCAACTGAATCTATGTAATATTCATATTTTAAATCTGTCTTTCAAGTATTTTGTGATGGCTTTAAAACTTTTCTATTAAATTGTGAAAGCTGCCAATGAAAGATTTAGTGAGACTTTTGTTCTGCCACCTTCCTGAGAAATACAGAAATACCTGTCAAGGAAAATCTGCTGTAATACCCTTTTCTCCTCTCAGCCAGTGGATGACTTGACCTAAAAGAGAGGAGGTCACAGGGTTAAATGAAATCAGTGCCGCAGGGCAGATAGAAACTCAGGCTGTCAGAATGAGCCAATGCTGTCATTCACTTTAAGAGCATCACCTGACCAATCATGTACAATGTGCTGAAATTGGATTTCAGCATCCACACCAGAATTAAATCAGTCAAACAACAGTAAGTAGTAAAGTTACCACTTTGACACATGTAGCCTACTATTACTTATCTCTTCAACTGTTGGTATTTCTTTTTAAATGAATGAAATTCCTCATCAATTCCATTTCAAAGCTTATATTACCGTATATTATTTCCAAATGTTAGTGTCAGTTTTATTTGTAGGGTCCTTTTCACATAACCTAGACATTGGTCCAAAGCAGCTTTACAGAAATCAATGCTTTAAAGGAATAGTTCACCCAAAAATTATAATTCTCTCATCGTTCACTCACCATTATGCAGTCTCACATACATATGACTTACTTTCTTCTGCGGAACACAAATGAAGATATTTTGATGGAGATGGGGATTTTGTCAATTACAGTGCAATTCAATGGGGCGCAAAAACTTTAAGGGTCAGAAAAAGACAAAGGAAGCAGTGGTTTGAAGCTCGATTACATTTTCTTTTGCTTGGTAAATGCAAAGAGCATTGTACTCCGCAGAAGTACAGTATACTCCCTTGCTCATATTACTCAAAACATGCATGTAACAAGTCATGAGTTGTTTCAACATGAAAAAGTGTCTTTTTCAGCTTAATTTGAACATCATCAATATTTTTGGATTGGTTAACCAAAAATTGGGCAGAAGGTTTCTAGTTCCCAGCATGCTATGCATGGGACTTGATAGGGAGAATAAATGCAAAAATTAAGTGTTATGTTATGTGTTTTGTGCAAAATTAATATTTAGGATAGTGTGTTTAATTTTTATTTTGTATTTTCTTTTTTTATCCCCTATTCTCCTCAGTTTGGAATGCCCAATTCCCACTACTTAGTAGGTCCTCGTGGTGGCACGGTTACTCATCAATCCGGGTAGTGGAGGACAAGTCTCAGTTACCTCTGAGACATCAGCGCATCATATCATGTGGCTCGTTGTGCATGACACTGTGGAGACTCCCAGCATGTGGAGGCTCATGCTACTCTCCGTGATCCACGCACAACTTACCACGCACCCCCATTGAGAGCGAGAACCACTAATCGCGACCACAAGGAGGTTACCCATGTGACTCTACCCTCCCTAGCAACTGGGCCAATTTGGTTGCTTAGGAGACCTGATTGGAGTCACTCAGCACATCCTGGATTCGAACTCGCAAATTTTTTATGTTTAAATTTAGAAAAGTTTCTGTTATGTTGGAATTTTGTGTGAAGGGTGGATATTGAGCTGAAGTAGAGGGCAAAAAAACCTTACATGTATTAATGATGCATACTCTAATAAGTTTTCAATGTAATAATCACAACATAGAAGGTTAAAAATACATGCATAATTTTATCAGGTCTGTAGCGTGATTGTCACGATTTAATATAATTCAACTTAGAATTTTTTTCGGTGTTAGTGTATTCATTGAATAAACAATGGAAATCGAAATGTTTGCTTTGGTTGAAAGTCAAAATCTTGATTTTAGGAATATTTAACTTAAGTAGCTTAATAGTTTTGGATAAAATTTTATATTTTAACAAATTAAGTAGCACTGGATTAATCAAATGTAATTAACTTTTATAAACCACTAGGTTTATTGAAGTAAATAGAGTTAATTCTTTGTAACTTTACTCAGTTACGTGGAAACTGTTGACACAAAAAAGTTAATTAAATCCAACATTTAATATTTTTGAGTGGTGAACTATTCCTTAAAAAGGGGGTGGGGGGAGGGGGGGTGAAGAATATGGTGAAATAGTTCACCATGTTTGAACTTGTTTATATCAACAACACTGAATTGGAGGAGGACACATACAGCCTATTAGAAATAAAGAGTGCACACTATACACATCAGCAAGTCACACAGTAAGAGCTCTCTCTACCTGCCATAAAATACAAATTAATAAAGATTTTCTTTATTATTTCTTGATCAATTAATAAAGATTATCTAGTCTATGAGTCAGAAGACTGTTATAGCTATAAACTCAACATTTTAGGTAGTTAATTTCTACTGCTTTAAGACTAGGTAGCAAAAGGAAGTAAGAATAATTTAGTCTGTCACCGTATCCACATTAATCATACATTATACAGTATAATAGCCAATTATTTAACATTTCTATTTGTTTGTCTGGCAGCACGAATAGTGTGCTAATAACTTATGTTTTATATATAAGGCATGCCAATATAGAGAGCCCCTGGTACTGTAGTGGTGTCTGCAGAAGGACAACGTGCTAGGTCAGTGTAAAAAATGGGCAGTGGTTCATTATTCCTTCCCATTCACAGGTGAGACTGTGATCATTTCGATTTCAGTCATTTTCTGCTCCTGAGCCTTCAGTGGCCACAGCGGAATCCCTAAGAAAAGGAAGAGAAAGAGAACAAATTCTATAGTGTGAAAAGGAGCAGGAGACAGAAACTGGGAGAAATAATGAGAGAGTGATAAAGCGAAAGAGAGAGAGAGAAAAAGGCAAAAATGGAGAAATGACAGTAGGTGTAATAAAGGAGGTGGTAGTCTACCTTCCATTCCATCTGCTAAGAGATTTCAGTGCAATGCTGGACTCCTCTCTCCAGTGTTTAGGGAGTGTCTTGTGTTCTTACCGCAGCTGCAGGCCTCCGTACCAGTGACTGATGGTGAGTTTAATGAGTAAGAAAAGGGCTGCTTGAGCCTTATCACCATGTTCTTACAATGTTGTTTTGACATATTATGACAATGGAAAGCTTTTTTATTATTATTTGATTTTATTTATTTGACAAGCTTTACAAAATGTACAAGAATGTTAAATACAAAACATCCCATACAATTAAAAAAAAAAAAACATCAAGGATAAATAAACACAATAAAGCCGAAGGCTTATTTCCATTGTGGTCCTCAATATAATTAAAAAGATGGGGGCACAGGTGCAGAAAAACTAACAATAAAAACCATCAATAATTACTAAATATTAAAACCAAATTTCATCAAAATTCAACATTCAATAAAAAATAAATAAAAATAAAAAAACATCTTTGAACAGCTTTTTTTTTTTTTATTTAAATTTTAAAACTTCTCTCAGCCTTTATATATTTCAGAGACTCTGGTAATTTATTCCAAACAATTGTACTTGTATATAACAATATAGGTATAAATTGGTATATGGGGAGTATTTTCCCCCCATTACACTTTTAAACCTAAATAGATAGATGTTTGTATTACTATCCCTTGTGTCATATTTATGCAAATTGATGTATTTGACCAAACACCTTGGAACCAAATTATATAAAATTTTATGGGTTGTATTGTTTCTAGAGCCAAGTAAGATGGCTTCAGTTTTATCCAGGTGTAAAGAAAGTTTGTTGTCCAAAAATTAGTCTGACACCTTTTGTAACTCTATGATCATTCTGTCCTCAAGAGCCCCCTTATTCTCCTGTGAAACTAAAATTGCTGCATCATCCGCATAAAGGAAAAGCTCCTCTGAACAGGCTGCTTTTAAATCATTAATATATAAAAGAAAAAGTAATGGACCTAATACACTCCCCGGAGGAACTCTGCATGTAATATGTAGTGAGCTAGAAAGTATGCCATTTACGTCAACTATTTGGCATCTATTTGAAAGGTAAGACTTAATCCACTCAGTAGCTTTATCATTTAAACCTATCGCTTTAGTTTAAAAAGCAGAATGGCATTGACTCCAGCCAGGTCTCCTAAGCAACCAAATTGGCCCTGGTTGCCTCTTCATGGTAGCGATTAGTGGTTTTCGCTCCCGCTGTGGTAAGTTGTGCGTGGATCGCGGAAAGTAGCATGAGGTTCCACATGCTGTGAGTCTCTGCGGTGTCATGCACAGTGAGCCACGTTATAAGATGCGTGGATTGACGGTCTCAGAAGCAGAGGCAACTGAGACTTGTCCTCTGCCACCTGGATTGAGGTGAGTAACCGCGCCACCAAGAGGACCTAGTAAGTAGTGGGAATTGGGCATTACAAAACTGGGAAGAAAAGGGGATACAAATAAAATACATATATATATATATATATATATATATATACAGGTGCATCTCAATAAATTAGAATGTCGTGGAAAAGTTCATTTATTTTAGTAATTCAACTCAAATTGTGAAACTCGTGTATTAAATAAATTCAGTGCACTCAGACTGAAGTAGTTTAAGTCTTTGGTTCTTTTAATTGTGATGATTTTGGCTCACATTTAACAAAAACCCACCAATTCACTATCTCAAAAAATTAGAATACATCATAAGACCAATAAAAAAAACATTTTTTGTGAATTGTTGGCCTTCTGGAAAGTATGTTCATTTACTGTATATGTACTCAATACTTGGTAGGGGCTCCTTTTGCTTTAATTACTGCCTCAATTCGGCGTAGCATGGAGGTGATCAGTTTGTGGCACTGCTGAGGTAGTATGGAAGCCCAGGTTTCTTTGACAGTGGCCTTCAGCTCATCTGCATTTTTTGGTCTCTTGTTTCTCATTTTCCTCTTGACAATACCCCATAGATTCTCTATGGGGTTCAGGTCTGGTGAGTTTGCTGGCCAGTCAAGCACACCAACACCATAGTCATTTAACCAACTTTTGGTGCTTTTGGCAGTGTGGGCAGGTGCCAAATCCTGCTGGAAAATGAAATCAGCATCTTTAAAAAGCTGGTCAGCAGAAGGAAGCATGAAGTGCTCCAAAATTTCTTGGTAAACGGGTGCAGTGACTTTGGTTTTCAAAAAACACAATGGACCAACACCAGCAGATGACATTGCACCCCAAATCATCACAGACTGTGGAAACTTAACACTGGACTTAAAGCAACTTGGGCTATGAGCTTCTCCACCCTTCCTCCAGACTCTAGGACCTTGGTTTCCAAATGAAATACAAAACTTGCTCTCATCTGAAAAGAGGACTTTGGAACACTGGGCAACAGTCCAGTTCTTCTTCTCCTTAGCCCAGGTAAGACGCCTCTGACGTTGTCTGTGGTTCAGGAGTGGCTTAACAAGAGGAATACGACAACTGTAGCCAAATTCCTTGACATGTCTGTGTGTGGTGGCTCTTGATGCCTTGACCCCAGCCTCAGTCCATTCCTTGTGAAGTTCACTCAAATTCTTGAATCGATTTTGCTTGACAATCATAAGGCTGCGGTTCTCTCGGTTGGTTGTGCATCTTTTTCTTCCACACTTTTTCCTTCCACTCAACTCTGTTAACATGCTTGGATACAGCACTCTGTGAACAGCCAGCTTCTTTGGCAATGAATGTTTGTGGCTTACCCTCCTTGTGAAGGGTGTCAATGATTGTCTTCTGGACAACTGTCAGATCAGCAGTCTTCCCCATGATTGTGTAGCCTAGTGAACCAAACTGAGAGACCATTTTGAAGGCTCAGGAAACCTTTGCAGGTGTTTTGAGTTGATTAGCTGACTGACATGTCACCATATTCTAATTTTTTGAGATAGTGAATTGGTGGGATTTTGTTAAATGTGAGCCAAAATCATCACAATTAAAAGAACCAAAGACTTAAACTACTTCAGTCTGTGTGCATTGAATTTATTTAATACACGAGTTTCACAATTTGAGTTGAATTACTGAAATAAATGAACTTTTCCACGACATTCTAATTTATCGAGATGCACCTGTATATATATATATATATATATATATATACTTTTATCTCTCTCCCGCTGATTCGGCAACTCAGCGCCAGGTGTGAATCCTCTCAGCCTGGCCACGTCCTCCTCCTCTTCACAGCCACTTAAATCTACTTCTCTGCATCTTTCTAGTTAAATATATTAAACAATGATTGCTAAAACTATAATCCAAAACCCCACTATTACATATCTTAGCCTTATCTGAGACTAAAATGTAATCAATAATCGTTTGCGTTTTTGGAGTGATTCTGATTGGTTCTGTAATAATCTGTTTCAAAGCAAATAATAAAGATTTATAGTCTTTTATATAGAGTCTTTTTTTTTTTTTTTTTTTTAAATGTCCATATTCAGATCACCAAGAATGATGACCTCAGCTCCAGTAAGATGTGTGAAGTCATTTAAGGTCTCTTCTACAGTTCGTAGAAACTGATTTGATCTGGTGGACGATACAATGCCACAACTAAAATAGGCTGAATTTTGGGTACAAGAATATGCTTCGATAGATGCATTTTCCAAGTCTTCCCTAGCATTAAATGCCAAATCTGTTTGAATATATACACATACGCCACCTCCTTTACGATTTCGATCTCTCCTTAACAGACTGTAGTTATTCTATTTCTATAAAGGTGCAAAAAAAACCTTTTTTGTTATCATTTTGCAGACATTATTAAAATACTTTCTCCTATTCCAGTTTAATGCCCATACAGAAATGTACACACACACACACACACACACACACCGATGAGCCAAAACACTATGACCACTCACAGGTGAAGCGAATAACGTTGATCATCTCCTAACAAGGCTACATGTCAAGGTCTGGGCAGATTAGGTGGTAAGCGAACAATCAGTTCTCGTAGTCAATGTGTTGAATGCAGGAGAAATGGGCAGGAGTAAAGACCTGAGCGACTTTGACAAGGGCCAAATTGTTATGGTCAGACGATGGGGTCAGAGCATCTCTGAAATGGCAAGGCTTGTAGGGTGCTCCCGGTCAGTGGTGGTGAGTATCTACCGACAGTGATCCGAGGAGGGACAAACCACAAACCGGCAACAGGGTGTTGGGCGCCCAAAGCTCATCGATGCGCGAGGGCAACGAAGGCTATCCTGTCTGGTCCGAACCGACAGAAGGTCTACTGTGACACAAGTCACAGAAAATTGTAATGATGGTTACGGGAAGAATGTGTTGCAACACACAGTGCATCGCACCCTGCTGCAAATGGGCTACATAGCCGCAGACCAGTCAGAGTACCCATGATGACCCCTGTCCACCGTCAAAAGCGCCTACAGTGGGCACGTGAGAGTCGGAATTAGACCTTGGAGCAGTGGAAAAGGGTTGCCTGGTTCGATGAGTCCCATTTTCTTTTACATCACGTGGACGGCCGTGTATGTGTGTGCAGTTTACCTGAGGAAGTGATGGCACCAAGATACACTGTGGAAAGACGACAAGCCGGTGGAGGGAGTGTGATTCTCTGGACAATGTTCTGCTAGGAAACATCATGGTTACTTGTGTAACCTCCATTCCCTGATGGAGGGAACGAGACGTTGTGTCGATGTAGTGACACTAGGGGTCACTCTTGGGAGCCCGAGACACCTCTGGTCGTTGATAAAAGGCCAATGAAATTGGCGAGTGGTATTTGCATGCCACTCCCCCGGACATACGGGTATAAAAGGAGCTGGTATGCAACCACTCATTCAGGTTTTATGCTGAGGAGCCGATATAAGGTCTGGCCATTTCAGCAGGTAGTTCAGCGTTGTGGCAGGAGGGACACAACGTCTCGTTCCCTCCATCAGGGAACGGAGGTTACACAAGTAACCATGACGTTCCCTATCTGTCACTCACTCGATGTTGTGTCGATGTAGTGACACTAGGGGTCCCTATACAAAACGCCACAACTGGCTGAACTGTGTTATGTGAACTGGCGTTGTGTGGTGGGCAGACTGCTGTGTGCCTCATAGCAGCGCACCAGGTCGACACGTAACCTCCCCCAACATAGTTATGAGTGTCGAACGGCCCTTTTTGGGGACAAGTCGACTACCCAAAGATAGAGACAGGCTTAACCCAGTTGTGGCCTTTTTTCCCCTTCTCTTTTTCCACTCCCTAAAAAAGAAGGGGGATTATCCAACTGGGACACCAGGTCTAGTCGGGGGGTGTCCCTCCCAAGGGGAAGACACCGCAGAGACCACACCTCGCTCAAAGAGAGGGGGGATATTTAAGTGGAAGAATACGTCACATGGTCTTTCCAACCATGTGGAGAGCCTTCAAGGTAGATCCTTCCCAATGGGGGAGGAGTTACTACAAACATGGAGACTGGGGCAGAGGGGTTCTGCCCAAGGAAGACGCAGTTTGCCAGTAGGGAAACGAACTAACGGAAAATATATATCGCATGGGGTTAGCCTTACAGGCAACCGCCACATGCGTAGCACCTACCCCAGAACAGGGCTCTTAGTTAGCGCGTGTACTGGGCTGGCAGCGAGTCTCTCCAAAAACTCGACTGCCACAGGGCTCGGAGGAAGTCAACCAGGGAACAAAGTTTGTGAACACTACTGGGAATTAATGGCGCATGTTCTTCAGCTCCAAGGGAGGTGGAAGGCGCTATGTGCAAGCGATAAACCCGGCCAGCTATCCCGGGCTTATCCGCTTGTGTTGCGTGGCACTACCTGGGACGAAACCGGTTCCACCCGGAGGTTGTAGAACCTTGCACAGGTGTTGGGTGTTGCCATTCTGAAAATGTCTGTTAGAGGCACCCCTGGCGAGGACCCAGGGAGCCGCTACACCCCTGGTAGAATTTAGAGAGAAATATACTCTTTTAGAGAAATATACTCTTTTATTTCTGCCGAAGCGCCCAGGGGCATTCTCTGCAGTGCACCAGTGCAGAGGGGGGAGAAGCCGCTGAAATGCGCCATCAGATCCAGCAGAGGTGAATGAACAGTAGTATTCAGCTCAGTGAGCATGACCGTTCGGCTCCGAAGAGAAAATCTGAATGAGTGGTTGCATACCAGTTCCTTTTATACCCGTATGTCCGGGGGAGTGGCATGCAAATATCACTCGCCAATTTTCATTGGCCTTTTATCAAAGACCAGAGGTGTCTCGGGCTCCCAAGAGTGACCCCTAGTGTCACTACATCGATACAACGTCGAATGAGTGACAGATAGGGAACCCTGGGTCCGGCCATACATGTGGACATACACCCCTTCATGGCAATGGTATTTCCTGAAGGCAGTGACCTCTTTCAGCAGGATAATTTGCGCTGCCACACTGCACGCATTGTTCGGGAATGATTTGAGGAACATAATGAAGAGTTCAAGGTGTTGCCCTGGCCTCCAAATTCCCCAGATCTCAGTCCGACTGAGCATTTGTGGGATGTGCTGGACCAAAAAGTCCGATCCACGGTGGCTCCACCTCGCAACTTACAGGACTTGAAGGATCTGCTGCTAATGTCTTGGTTCCAAATAACAGAGGACACATTCAGGGGTCTTGTAGAGTCCATGCCTCAGCGGGTTGGCACTTTTTTGGCGGCATGCGGAGGACCAACGGCATTTTAGGCAGGTGGTCATAATGTTTTGGCTCATCAGTGTATATATACATATATAAAATTATAGCCAATATATGTAAGCATACATATACATATTTCCAATTCCAATATTTGTTTGTGACATATATTCTAAAGTGCATATGCAAACATGAAGCGGAGAATATGTTTTTCCACTTATGTAGTCTAATATACACTCACTGAGCACTTTATTAGGAACACCTGTACACCTACATATTAATGCAATTATCTAATCAGCCAATCACGTGGCAGCAGTGCAATGCATAAAATCATGCAGATACGGGTCAGGAGCTTCAGATAATGTTCACATCTACCATCAGAATGGGGAAAAAATTGTGATCTCAGTGATTTTGACTGTGGCATGATTGTTGGTGCCAGATGGGCTGGTTTGAGTATTTCTGTAACTGCTGATCTCCTGGGATTTTCACACACAACAGTCTCTAGAGTTTACTTATAATGGTGCCAAAAACAAAAAACATCCAGTTCTGCAGTTCTGCAGACAGAAATCCGCTGTTGATGAGAGACCAAGAATGGCCAGACTGGTTCAAACTTGAAGAAAGACTATGATAACTTGGGTAACCACTCTGTACAATTTTAGTGTACAGAATAGCAATTCAGAATGCACAACACATCGAACAGGACGCTGCACACGATAAATAAGCATGCAATACTCCATGTTTCTGTGCTAGGATGTGCAGTTGAGTCGAGCTTGTACCTCCATAAAATGTATACATGCCAATTTAAGCCACAGGAAGTGGGGGAAAACATTAGTGAAATTTCAGGAAGTAAAAAAAAAAATTGCGTTATTTAAATTTTTCTTTTACGAGTTGAACAGTCAACTATTAACTGCAGAAATTAACGCATTAATTTCCCAGCCCTAATTTATACACATTTTACATCTGTACTTGAACCATACATGAACATGTGTGTTTTACATGTATTGCCATATATCATATTTCTGTATAGATGTGCTAAGACAGCTGTGAGTAAGCCATTTGTAGGATGATGTGAACATACTGACTCTGTGGCGCTATTAAAACATTGCTCTGTTTGACCTTGCAACATTATCTCAACCAATGGCGTGAGTTTGGGGCGAGACTACCTGTTTGTCCAAACAAATTTTTTATTTATTTAGACTAGTGGTGCAAAAATGAAACACTGGACTTTTAAAGGAAATGTTTAACAAAAGATTCTGTCATCACTGACACACCCTCATATGGTTCCAAATACAAATACAAATGCTGCTGTTTTCCATACAAAGTGAAAGGGAATTGGGGTGGTTGAACTCCAAAAACAACATAAAAGCACCCTGAAACTGCAGTCCATAGGACTCTTTGGGTGAGAAACAGACCAAAAATTTAAACCATTGTTCTTTGACAATCAATCTTTCCTTTGTAGTTCTCTTTTGCGTAAATCTCATTTGTGCTTTTTACACATTTAAACCTGGCTCATCGCGATTAAAGACGGAATGCGAGAACCAGCGATTTTTAAAGTCAAGGATATAAAACCCAGTCTTGAGACACCAGGTTATGCTGTGTTCCGTTCAAGTTGGATGTGGGATATTTCTACTTGATATCTCCGATCTCCCACCATAAAGGCATTCCATTGCCAGATGCTCGGAAGATTACGTGTAAGGACACAAAACTGTAACACTCCCGTTAGCTTAGCAGGGATTCGACTGTCACCAGAGACAATGCTGCAGTGGAAGCATTTGTGCTACAGGCGTACGATTATCAAAAGAGAGTCTTTCAGGCCCACCCCGGCCCACCCTTGGCTATGCCACTGTTTTGAACACCTGCCTCAGCAAACGTTTGTTAAACAAGCTTTAAAATCATGTAAGAACTTTGACTCATTTATCGATATTATTTAATTAAAGTGAATGTTTATCACTTTGTATATCTCCCTGGGTGCCGAAATGTTTGTGTGATGTCATGCACCTGCATCTCAGTGAAATCGGAGTTGAAAATTTCCGCACGAGTTTCCAAGTTGGAATTCCGACTTCAAGTGGTGTTCCATTGTACTTTTTTTGCAGGTTTCATGAGATTGACCCACATGGATCTGTAGGAGAGTGATGAGGTAGGAGGGGCATTTATGAACACAGTGTCAGTCTTGAATTTGATGATTGATTTGATGAACAAAACTCTATAGGAAGGTAGAACTTCAAGAGCGTCAGTGCACCCTTCATATAAACTAACATGAATATTAAAAAAGCTAAATAAATAAAGCTTTTTCCATTTCTTTCGGAGGTGTTCTGGAAAATAAAGCAGAATATGAATTTGAAAATTAAAGCAGGTTTTAGGGTGCATTCCATTCAGAAGTGATGATCCCTAAGTTCTATTCCCTTGGAAGAATTTACCATCCACTATGAGAGCTTTAGAGTACTGAGAAGAGCACAGGGATAATCTACATATACCTATACATTTTTTTATTTTTTTTTATTTTTTTAAACACCTTCATTTTTAGCACACACAAAAAAAAATAAAATCACAAAATGTGAAAAATGACAAAAACAAAACAGTGGTCTTTCTAGTAGTCTTTATAAGTGAATACTAAAATAAATTATAATGTATTACATAAAATAAGTTCACTATACATTTCCATGTTTTCTCTAAAATATTTTCACATTTCTTTCTCCATCAGTGAGATAAATGGTTTGCTATAATGTTAATGCTAATATTATACTTTTCATACTTCCCTTTTATTTCTTCATAGATCATATATTTGAACCCATTGCTCACTGGGGGCATTGTAAGACAGTACTGGTTAACCTAACCTGTCTCATAGTGCACAGTACTGGATCTAACTTTGTTGCAAGTAGAACATGGGTAATAATGTTGTCAGCAGAGAGACGGAGATTTCCATCTGTAGTTTGTCTGCTTACATACAATGGCAGTAACAGAGAGGCCGGGAGGAGGACTTAATGTGTGGGCTGTCAGTAGAAGAGCTTCTGTCATCTACCCCCTCTTCAACACTGACCCAGAGGTTTGGGAAAGGGGTAGATTTGGGGGACAGAATATCATCAAGAACTTCAGGCACTGGATCCCACAGTGCTCCCTGCAGTCCCAGTCCAGACAGACATATACTACTTTATCACCAAGCACCTGAGTGACAAAAGGAGAAACCAGCTAGGTATATTATAATTGTCTCAATCCTGTTTATAGACTCTTTGCAGTCTGTGTTTGAAATATTTTGATTTACCTTGAAATGCAAACAGAACAGGCTGATATCCTTCTGTTGGATGTGGGCTGCATCTCTGATCAGAGCTGCCAGAAAGCCCTGGGGATTAAGAAAGGTAGCCAGTTGATAAGCATCAGGTGAAATGCTGGTTGACTCATCCCACAGGTATGATCTGAGAAGGTTTACTTGAGCCTCTAGACATGAGAGAGCTGATGATGTTAGATATGTAGGAGTGGAGCCTCTCATGTTATATTTAATTGGCTTAAAATTGTCCAAAAGCAAGGAAGACACCAGCTCGCTCAAACTCTCCCACTCTGCCTGGAAGAAATTATGTAATGGACCAAGAAATGTAGATTCCATTCCCACACCAATGCTGCTGTTCCTCTGTCTCAACTTGTCTTGCAAAGTTAGCAACCTTTCACAAACCTGCTTATAGTCTTCAAGTTTTTGGGGTTGCGATACAAGACCGATGCCTACTATGACATCTTCGCAGACACTTTGTGACTGGTGTAGTAGAATGTTGAGTGAACAACTTTTTAGCCATACCTGGACTGAAGTCCAGAATTAATGGGTCAGTATCGCTAGTAATGGACTGAATATGATGTCTCAAGCCTTTCAATAGGCACCCAGCATCTGCAAAAATACCCAGTAATGTTCAGTTATAGTGTGTCAACTAAGTGAAGCATTTATGGACAAAGATAATGCCTGATTATTGTGTAATTTATTATTAAGTAATGGATTGTAATTGCATACCAAATCATCCTGTAAAGGTAATGATATCTAAAAGAATGTGAGGGCCATATCTCCACAATATAGACGATTGTCCTAGACACACCCTAACAACACTCTGTATAGCCAATAGATCAGCATGGTCTGAAACGTGACTACCATATACCAAGTGACCTGTGGAGAAAACAGATCAACCCAGTAAAGGTTAATTCACTAAAGAGGCGCTTGGATAGCACACTGCAGAAGTGGCCTCACCGTGTCCAGGAGAGAAGGAGAGTGCTACAGACAGCATCTGTCTCAATGAGGACCAAAATTCATCCTTCAAATCCCAGGAGGAATCACACACCAAATGCAGGGCACTGATCCTAACTGAAGCTGTATCAGATAATAGATAATACACATCAGTCAGCATTTATTTTCTGCAGACAAAAGATCTGCATTTGGAATTAGCTGATTTGTAAACTTCAATTTCTCTTTAAAGAAACACAATATTTTGTATTTTGACCTGTTTTTGTGAACATACTGTATATACAATACTATTAATCTTTTTAATATAATTGTTCCATGATGTTGTAGACACTATGATGCCTAGTAATTTTAATGAAGATGGAACTGGGTGAGGTTTGTCACATTTGGTTATGAGCCACAGTCTAAAGCAGGGATGTACAAACTTCACTGCACTTCCACCATTTGGAAAAGGCCCTCCATCTGCCTCCACATCTGTCAAATGCCCTGAAATTTAAACAGACAGAGAATTCACCATATATGTTAAAAGTTGGTTTGAAATGTTGATAAGTCTCATGTTGGTTTAGTTTGTATAGTTATAGAGCGCAACAGTCTGAACTTATAAACCTTTTAAGACAAATCTACCTTGAGCTCTGAGGTTGTTCATCAATGGTATATGCTTCCGTTGAAGCCATCCGACTGCGTTATTTCAACTTCATTGTTTAAAAATTGTGTTGGATAGTAGACTTCATTGTAAACAACTACATTACCTATGGTCCAGCAGAGAAAGCTTCACCAATCAGAGAACCGCGGCCAACCAAGCCCGCGACCGCGTGCTCCCATGATGCCCTGTGAATGACATAAACGAGTCTGTTTCTCTTCAACCTTAAACTACTTATCTATTTGTACATATCTGAATATTTTGAAATTAATGTAAAATATATTGTTTCTATACTTTAATCAACAACCTAAAATCAATAGTTTTATATATTCACATCGTTTTTTTATTCAATGACATCATTCACAATGGTTTATGAGATTGTAGTCTGTGCCCTCGTGAAAGACGGTGAGCACGCAGTGTTGTACATTTTTCTTTTTATCCGATTTTCAAATACTTTTTTGCTTCAAATCAAAGTTTGTAATGTTGTGATTCACCTTGGAGCTTGTTGATTTGGTTCATGGTTTAGAACTCTTTTATAAAGGATTTTTTGAAAAGTCAATAGGAAAAATATTTCCGGAACCAACACGGCTGAAAAAGTCACCTTTTTTAGTGTACGACACTACTTGTGTTTACTCATTCACAACTCTGATATCCCAACAGTCAAGCAGATGACAGTTGTTGAGGAATAGCCAGTGGCCGTTCTGGACAGTGCTGTCTAGCAATGAGAGAACAGCATCTACGTGGCAACCAGACCCAAAATAAATAACA
The DNA here is from genome assembly GCF_019703515.2 of Myxocyprinus asiaticus. Classification (NCBI taxonomy): domain Eukaryota; kingdom Metazoa; phylum Chordata; class Actinopteri; order Cypriniformes; family Catostomidae; genus Myxocyprinus; species Myxocyprinus asiaticus. The sequence continues at coordinate 18,312,372 of NC_059378.1, read as the reverse complement.
GTCACCTTTACCTGTTTACAAATATGACAAAGCTGATACATAGCAACACATAATTTATTTTCATATTGATCACTCCATGTAACATAAGCAAGATGCAATGATTCTTTAGTCCAGGGGTCTCAAACTCAAATTTCCCAGGGGCCACTAACTACTCACCCACGGAGCGTCCGTCAACTAAACACGCATCGCATCTATGTATGCTTCCAGTATAGACTGCTCTGTTGATCATAATGGAAGCGATATAGTTTTGTTAGGTGTGTAATATGCCATTTGGAACTAAAATGCAAAAAGTGAAAATGTAATCGTAGGACGGATTTGAGGATAAACTTTTAACACTTACAGGGGCCAAATGAAACAATCTTAGCCGGTGGTTTGAGAACCCTACTTTAGTCTAATCTGCTACGACAAATACAATGCAAATACATTTGTAAAACATGGATCACAGGACAAACTCTGGTCATAAAAAAATTATTATATAGTACTTTTTAAGTCACTTTTGATGGATAGTGATAGTAGAATGGGGAGAACAGGAAGCGATGGGAGAAAAGGATAAATGGGATTGGGACACAAGCCACATTTAAACTTGTGGTGACCGCATAACTGCCATGGATGGATGTGTCAGAGTGCATTTGCTAACCACTAGGCCATGGATCTTACTTTTAATATGAATTTAATCTTTATTGGTGCAAGACCATGATCAGTATAAATTCTATTACTGTTTCACACAATGTTGCCATAGTGCATTGCCCAGAGATTACTCTTTCATAGCTCAAGAGATTCAGTGTAGTTCTCAATTTAGTTTTATCAAAGTATCATCTTTGTCTTGGATGTCCCTCATAAAATTCCTTAGGAGAAATAAAAACAGACACAAATAAGGCAACTGCTGACAAACAGTCATTCTGTATACAAGAGTATAGATAATGTGCATCTTGGAAGAATTTGATGAGAAATGTTCATGTTGAAATCTCTGACATTTGATTGCAGACTTTGGTATAATAGCAAAGCACAGACACATTTTGAGACATTGTTGAGATCTCTTCTGAAACTCTAGAAGAGACATTTCTCAGGAGAAACATCTGACAAGTAAGACTTAAGCAAACTCAAATGTTGTCCTCCATTTAATCTCACTGTTGTCTAGTAGTAACTATTGAGAAAAGAATCTCACTTTTGATTTTCTTTTCTATGGGAGAGACAATCCCCTTGGAGCCTTGTTTAAGGACTCAATGGTGATGGCTACTTGAAGGGATTGAAACAGTAATCTTCTGGTTATAAGCCTTAACCACTTCATTACACCGCACCTTCCCCTTATAATTTTTTCTAATTTACCTCTTTCTTGTCTGTTTGGTTCTGATCAACCTGTTTAATCAAGTGGAGAGGATGGATGCTTACAGGTGCAGCTTCATTTTTGTCAGGTAGACGTACAACTACAGGACCTTCATGTTTAGACAAAAGGTTGGAGAGCGCTTCTGGAGAACCCATTGGAGGGTCTTCATCAACAACTGAATGCAGCACATGCCCATGCACACGGGCTGCAAGGTCCTCTTCCACCGCTGGTAGCCAATGAGGACACAGAGTCTTCCAGAGAATAGCACGCTGCATTGTGGACAAATGGAAGTGAGACTAACAAGGGACAGGTCCAGTCACTGTGGATGAAGGAAAATGCAGGTAATCCTGCCATAGTTTGGATTAATTTACCAGAGATGACACTAGACCCATGAAGGGTGCAATTGTCTCTAAGAGATAAACATCAGCTTGCGTGTGTGTTTCAATCCGACTTGGCTGTTCGGGGATAGATTGTGTGGATAGTGATAAAAAACGTTCTGAACATTTCAAGTCGCTCAATCCTCTGAGGAACGTAACTCGTTCAGCATTAGAGCAGCCCTAAATGTGCGTAATAAATGCTACAGATACCAACAATCTGAGTAATTCTGCATGGATCTGGAACAAGCAGGGTTTATACTGAGAAAAAAATGAGACACAATCCTCTGGGTAATCTCAGCTGTGGCTGCATTCGGCACCATCTCTCCATGATACCTCATGTCTGGACTATTCTGGGCCAAAGCTGATTGCAAAGTGAGGAGAAAACTGCGTAGAGTGAAAATGTAACAAGGGGAAAGTTGTGCCACATCCTGTAGAGCATTGTAAATGGATGTGGTGAGTTTTTATACTACTCCATAAACATTTGCCATTAGGGATTTGTAGCAATCTATCTCTTGGGACAGCTGCTTGACTTCTGTCTCAAGTCCAACAGAAACACTCTGACATGTATACACATGTGGGAGTAACTCAGGGTCCTGAAGCAGTGGTGTGGAAGTGTGCAAGATGTACTCTATCAAGGAAACCTGCAATATGAATAGATATTGCTTTTTTCTTGCACTGTGGATCAAGGATAATATTTAATAAAAATTTGCCTTAAAGTTCTCAAATTCTCCACCATCCGACCTTCCTTTGACAAGCCTTATGCTGAAGCATCTGTTTTTCTGTCTGTACTTGTCAGTGTAGAGTCAGAATAAGGTCTTGAACATCAGTTGTGTTCAAAGAAAAATCAATAATTTGAACCTCATCCAGGAAGGAAGGGTGAGTTTCTGGCAGAAAACATGGAGAAAATGGAATTTCAAACTGAAGGCAATGACTTAAAAACGTTGAAATATAACATAGAATCAGTGGCGGTTGGTTAGAGGAGGCAAGAAAGACTGGGCCTCCTCAAAAATGTATTGAAAATGAACATAACAACAACAATTAAATGAACAGTTTTAATAAACAGTTGTATAATCAATTTACCTATTAATCTGCATAACTGCATATCATGTAAAAAAAAGTATTATTTTATTTTTCTTTCATGCACGATAGCTCAGGCTAGTTTAAATCACTGTATGATTCGGTATGAATGCCAGAGGAGGCTGATGGCATACAGCCTCCTATCATTAGTAAATTGGCCAATCAGAATGGATATTCAAATGACGCAACGTAATTTGCTTCTGAAAAAAGGCTAAATGAAATTGGGGATTGCGGTGGAGTCAATGTCAAAAGCGGAGTCAGGTCAGAGGTTTCAGTACCAAGATCGCCGAACTTGCAGGTTGTGTAGCTTGTGCACAACAGTACAGGTTCAGGAAAAATTTTTAAATTGTGGGCACAGTACAAATCCGTTAAAACAAACAGTGGACAAAGCAGTGCCCAAAGATCATGGTTCAAGATCATAGGTGGTGTGCTGGGACATCATGTCGCTGTTAGTGGAGAGTCCACTCGGCACACCATGGCAGTTCCAGTCGGTGAGTTGTCATCGCTAACTTATCTTCCTAGCTAGCAAATGTATACATACTATATACACAATATTCTAGATAACATGATATCTCAGCTTGAGCTTCCCTCTTGCTTGTGAAATGAGCTGGGTGTGTGACGTTGGCACCAGGGTGGCATATTAAGGGCGGGTATTAGGACAACGCTGCAAGGGCTATTGGCCCAGTGGAGGAAATGCAGACCGATTTTGGTCTCGTGGCTCAAGGTTCAAGGCTATTGGCCCCGGCTGGCCAGTTGATGGCCCTGGCTTGCACTGGCCCGATAGTGGAAAAGCAGCTAATGAAGGAGCGGAGGATGGCCTTGCTGTACACATGGGAGAGCAAATGTTAGACAGAATGCAGCCCACTATTCATACATATTGAATTGAATATTAATCATCTGTAGATTGACAAGTGTTGGGTTGGTGATCGGAAAAATTATAACACATCGTTAATTGTGAAAGACTATTCTAAGATATCAGGGAGCGATCTTTGCACGGGAGTTTAATTATCAGCAAAAAAAAAAAAAAAAAAAAACATTATAAAACCTAATGCCAATCAATATTGTTTTAAATATATCCTCCAAAGAAAATTTCCTCACAGACCACCACTGCATACTATGAGATTACTTCAGCATCAATGCACAACACATCAGTTGTCTAAATAGACTGTCTATCCCTACGATAGAAGTTTCTGTTTTAGTTGAGAAGACTTGAAGAGTCTCTCACCTTTTACCAGAGCTCAAACCCGGAGGGAAGTACTCATAAATAGGCAAAAGTCAGTATAAGCAGCTTTAACAAGATGGCTCTGACCAAGAGATTGAGAACCTGCTAGCTGAATAAACGCCTCAAGGATTTTTAGGTTTTGCAGTGCTCGTTCAATATGTGTCACCAATACTCTAAGACCTGCAATGGATGGAAGCAAGATTTTAAATTGATGAAACTGGAGATCAAACAACATGTAGGTCAGCAAGGAACACTGCACAGATCACTGACCTTCTTCTGCTCCATGATTTAGTTTATCAAGTAATTCAGGATCATCAACATCAACTGTAAGTCAATTTTTATGGCATTTTTCTTAATCTTCTGTAATATGACCTAAAGAGAATGTGAATTCTTACTGTAACTAAAAGGTATTTCTGAGTTTCTGAATAACAGAAATACTCAAAGAAGTACTGTAGTACAGACTGGGGCAGTTGTAGCTCAGCAGTTAAGGCTCTGGGTTACTGATCAGAAGGTCAGGGGTTCAAGCCCCAGCACTGCCAAGATGCCACTGTTGGGCCCTTGAGCAAGGCCCTTGACCCTGTCTGCTCCAGGGGTGCTGTATCATGGCTGACCCTGCACTCTAACCCCAGCCTAGCTGGGATATGTGAAAAAGAAGAATTTCACTGTGAATGTGTGATAAATAAAGAAAATTATTAATTACTTGCAGAAAATTATGCCTTACAGCAGAGCTCCTCATGTTGAGGTACATCTGCCAATAGAGGCCAGTGTTAAATCCAAAGAACTCTGTACCCCCAGAGTAGAACACTCCGGACCAGATCACAGAAATCTCCCTGAATGAGGTGCAGATCAAGTGCTCGATTCAAGGCTATTTGAAATGTCTTACTCGCAGTAATGGGCACATAATTGTCAGAGGCTGTGAGGGGTACATCATTAAAATAATTATATGTGGGTCCTTAGGTTTTGTGTGAACTTCACGAGTAAAGTTTGTGCCACTTCTGTAGCAGCTCCTGTTGAATATCAGGCCCAAATGGACCTAAGTATTTTACAGTAGCTGCCAAAAGCAGAGTGCCACTTGGAATATTGTGATTACTCAGTTTTGCTTCCTGTAATACATAAACATTGTTTTTTTTTTTTTTTTTATAAAAAATAAAAAAAGAGCACATGCACCTCTGCACATTGTTTGAGTGGTTCTTTGTCAAAATGAGATACTTGTTTACAACTTTTAGCTACCTTTCATGCCAATGTCCAATCTTCAACATGTCGTTCCACCAGCTTGAGGGCAGCAGACTCCCTTTCATGTGTCTCTGCTGTGCTAAGCTGAGCCTCTAGCAACTTCATGTCATGTCTGTTGAGCTCCTGCTGTCTCTCCTGGTGCTCTAGTCTTTCCCTTGCTGATTTTTCTTGCACCCTGGCATCCCTCAACTTGGCCAGGCTCACTTTCATGAGCACATCTAAATCTTGCTTTTGAGCCTTTTTAGGGGGCATATGGCACTTTTCACAAGCACACTGGTACACTGCCCTAATCCAATAACACAAAGACTCATATTCCCGGCTCACATCTCGCACATAGCTTGGCTGGAAGCTTGGCGCCTGCACGATCTGCCCCAAGGTTTGAATCATCTCATCACTTAATTTAGAGCAGTCAAAAAATTCCAGTTCCTGATGAACTAAAAAGAGAACATGTTAAGGACCAAGTTTTGTCAAAATATGACTTTGAGGAACTTTAAGGATTCCTCATTATTTAAAACCATTTTAGTGGGTTTCTTACCTAAAGAAACTGGACCACCTGTTTGCTAATTGCCCAGTCACATGGACAGTTGAATAACATGCATATAACATCCATGACCTTGACCACTTTGTCAGTGGGTGCCCTGTAGTTCCGGACTTCATCCAAGTCAGACTGGCTCAGAGTCTGCAGTACCTCCACAGCTGCCTGGTTCAGGGGGCTTACCTGCATACAACAAGCAACAGTGAAAAAAATCTGATGTCAGTGTACCTGATGTCCAACATGTGTTCATACTGATTAGATTAGGGTAAGGCCTGTTTAAATGCATCTTGAATTTGTTGCTAAACTTGAAGTGATTGATCCTCTAGCTGGAAAAGGCAGTTCTATTCATGCAAACTATGGTAGCGGGTTTGTTACCAGATTTTTTGTGCCATGTCCACTGACTTCTGCAGCTGATCCAGACACTACAATAGGTACACAAATACACCCACTTAGAATTTTATTAGGAACACCTGTACACCGATGTATTCACACAATTATCCAATCAGCTAATCGTGTGGCAGCAGTGCAATGCATAAAATCATGCAGATATGGGTCAGGAGCTTCAGTTAATGTTCACATCAACCATCAGATTGGGGACAAATGTGATCTCAGTGATTTCGACCGTGGAATGGTTGTTGGTGCCAGACGGGCTGGTTTGAGTATTTCTGTAACTGCTGATCTCCTGGGATTTTCACACACAATAGTCTCTAGGGGTTACTCAGAATGGTGCCAAAAACAAAAAACATCCAGTGAATGGCGGTTCTGTAGATGGAAATGCCTTGTTGATGAGAGAGGTCAACAGAGAATGGCCAGACTGGTTTGAGCTGACAGAAAGGCTATGGTATCTCAGATAACCACTCTGTACAACTGTGGTGAGCAGAATAGTATCTCAGAATGCACAACACGTCGAACCTAGAGGCAGATGAGCATAGTGTTTCTAATAAAGTGCTCAGTGAGTGTATATACAATAGTGAGGAAAAAGACATTCATTTGATTACTTTGTTAATGGTGGTTACTGACACAAAGGTTTCAGGTCCAATAACAAAGGAGAGACCTATAAAGTAAAGTCCAAAGTCCTGCCCTTATGCAAGGTGCGCAAAGGCACTTTTTTGGGGCAGAGTGTCTCCTAAATATCAAAGTAACCCTAACATCCCTCTACTCCTCTAATGTGTTTTGTTATTAATCGTTGTTGAGACATACCTTCTGTTTATCTTCACATTTGGCCCTGAAACTCAGAACTACCCGAGTGTGCCTTGCAGCTGTGTCAGTCATTTCCTTAACACTTCCTAGAACCTTTGCCAACCTGACATGTGAAAAATGATTTTATTTATGCAATATTCCAAAGTATTCAGCAGAGCAACTGTGCAGGGAAATGGGATGTTTCCCATTTTAATCCAAATTAAAATTGTTAGATGCACTAGCAATCCTCACCGATTATCCTGAACTCTGCTTTGCTCAAAGAGGTGGCAGCAGTGACAGAAGAACTGAACCATCAGCTCTACATAGGATTGAGGACTGATCGGTTGAAAATTAAGCAGTTTGACAGCATATTTTGTAGCCGACAGATTTATTCCTGCCATCACTTCAGAAATACTAGCCACTAAGCTATCCTTAGCAACTAGCGGGAAATGTAACACAAACTTTTGAAACATGAAAATGTGCACAGATTAAAAAAATATTAGTTTGTTAAAATTAAGATTAGAATTAAGATTATATTGAATAGATTCACTTGTACTATCTGTCTCAGGTATCTGATGACTGGACCTTAAATGATCCAAGGCTGTGGCAGAGGGGGCGTGGTCGAGTGTCCATCCGGAGAGAGAGAGAAGGGCGCTTGAACCTGAGCTAGATTATGTGTAACACCTGTCTCTAATTCCAGTGAGCATGGGGAGAGCGGCATATAAGCAGCCACACCACCAGCAGAGAGTGAGAGAGTCTGGCACAAGGAAGGCCATGGTGCTCCTGAAGCTGCTATGTTTAATCTGTTATGTTTGTGAAGCTGATGTGTTTAAGTTACTAGTGCCTGTGAAGCTAATGAATTTAAATCTACGTGCCTGTGAATCTGATGAGTTTGTGAAGTTGTAAAGCATTGAAGTGGCCAATTAAAAGTCCTACCCGAGCCTGGAAAAACCTGCTTCCCTGTGTTCTCCTTCCCTTCTGTTTGTGAACTGTTACACTGGTGCCGAAACCTGGGATCTTGAAGTATGCCGCATGGAGTCCTTCCAGTTGGCAGAGATCCTCAAATCCCTCGCTGGCTTACACCAGTCCCACCAACAATCCCTGCTTGAGCTCCGGCAAGATAAAGATTGCCGGTTCTTCGAGATACTTTGGTCTCAAGCAGAGGACTGGCATGCGATCCGGAGCCTTCTCAGCCAGGAGAGAGTCCCGGCCTCCTCCCCGGACAACCACAGCCCCATGCCCCCACCCACACTTTTGAAGATAGGGGCCGATGATGACCCGGAAGCCTTCCTCGACTTATTCAAGCAGACCGCTAAGATATGGAGCTGGCCGCGTGATTAGTGGGCGGCCAGGCTCCTCCCGTTGCTGTCCAGGGAAGCCCAGCTCGCAGCACAACAACTGCCGGCAGCGAACCTCCTGGTTTATGAGGACCTGAAGAAGACCATCCTGCAGCGTGTTGGCCACAGTCTGAAGCAGCATTGCCAGCTCTTCCGGTCGATGAAGTTGGAGACGACCGGCCGCCCATTTGCCTTCACCCAACGGCTCTGAGACACCTGCCGGAGATGGCTGCTGGCGAGGGAATAATCGACCAGGTGGTATTGGAGCAGCTCATCCATTGGCTACCGCAAGAAACGGCGGAATGGGTCCAGTGCCACCGCCGGCGTCATTGGAGGAGGCTATTTGATTGGCGGAGGACCATGTGGCAGCATACCAGAGGGCGGAAGAGCCCTCCCACTCTCTCTCCCCTCCCCCTGTGTTTTCCCCGTTCTCTTCCCCCTCCCCCTTCTCTCTCACTCTGCTCTCTCCCCAGAGCCCGTTCCTGCCCCGCGGAGGTGAGGAGTCCTGCCACCGAAGCCAGTTCCCGGCGCGCGGGGTGTTGCATCACCCACAGCAGCGACAGTGCCCCGCTGCTCTCCCCCTCAGGTGGAAGTGTCCGCCGACGCAGGTGCGGGCATGGCGCCTGGGCCGGTCTGCTGGAGTTGCGGGGATCTGGGACACTTCCGGGATCAATACCCTGTGATGGAGCTGAGAACGGTGGTCCGGATCCCCCGACACTCCGCAGGCTGTCCCCGATCGGGCTGGAGCATACCGGATACCGGTAAGTGTCAAGGGGGGTACTCACCAAGCATTGGTGGACACGGGTTGTAATCAAACCACTATCCACCAACACTTGGTTCAACATGAGGCTTTGGGCACAGCTAAAATGGTGAGGGTGAAGTGTTTGCATGGGGATATTCACAACTACCCTGTGGTGACCCTTACTATTAAATTTCAGGGAACAAAACATAGAGTGGAGGCTGCGGTTAGTTCCCGCCTCACCCATCTGCTGATTTTGGGGACTAATTGGCCTGAATTTAGAAATGTATTAAAGGGAATATGCAAGGATGGGTCCTGCACTAAAGCAATGAGATGTGAGATGTGCAATGCTCTGGCAGTGGAAGAGGAGCCAGGGCCGTCTTCGTCTGCAGCCCCTCCCGTCCTCGGGGGATTTTCCAAAGGGCATTTCCCTTTGGAGCAGTCGCGAGACGAAACCCTCAAGCACGCCTTTGACCAAGTGAGAGTGATCGATGGTCAACAACTCCAGCCAGGTGTCGCCCTTTCATATCCTTATTTTGCAATTATAAACGAGCAGTTGTATAGAGTAACGCAGGACGCTCAAACAAAGGAGGATACAACCCAGCTCTTAATACCACGGAGCCGTCGTGAAATGGTGTTCCAGGCGGCTCATTATAATCCCATGGCGGGTCATCTAGGGGAAAGAAAAACACTGAACCGCCTAACAGCCCATTTTTATAGGCCGGGCATTGGCGGCGATGTCCGCAGGTGGTGTGCGGCATGCCGTGAATGCCAGCTGGTGAATCCACTGGCCACCCCAAAAGCGCCATTGCACCCTCTTCCGCTGATCGAGGTCCCCTTCGAGAGAATTGGAATTGAACCTCGTTGGGCCATTAGAGTGGTCAGCACACGGATATCGCTTTGTATTGGTCCTAGTGGACTATGCAACGCGATATCCGGAAGCAGTGCCTCTGCGCAACATCTCAGCATGCAGTGTTGCGGAGGCACTCTTCAAAATAATCTCCCGGGTGGGGATTCCAAAAGAAGTCCTCACCGATCAGGGCACAACCTTTATGTCACGAACACTACGTGAGCTTTATGAATTATTGGGCATTAAATCAATCCGCACCAGCATTTACCATCCACAAACGGATGGCCTGGTGGAGCGATTTAATAAAACCCTTAAAAATATGATTTGTAAGTTTGTGCACGAGGATGATAGAAATTGGAACAAATGGCTCGATCCCCTGTTATTCGCAGTACGAGAGGTCCCGGAAGCCTCCACCGGATTTTCCCCATTCGAGCTGCTATATGGGCGGCGCCCGCGCGGCGTGCTTGATGTTATGCACGAAGCTTGGGAGGAGGGACCTTCAAACAGTAAGAATGAAATTCAATACATTCTTGATCTTAGAGCAAAACTCCACACTTTGGGGCAACTAACACAGGAGAATTTGCTCCAAGCTCAAGAACAACAGAGCTGACTGTACGACAGGGGAACTCAGCTGCGGGAATTTGCACCGGGAGATAAGGTACTCGTATTACTTCCCACATCGAGCTCCAAATTACTCACCAAGTGGCAAGGACCCATTGAGGTCACACGACGAGTGGGGGATCTCGATTATGAGGTAAAGTGAACCGATAGAGGGGGCGCACGTCAAATATATCACCTCAACCTCCAGAAATTGTGGAGGGAGGCGGTCCCTGTGACATTGGCTATGGTAGTCCCGGAGAGGGCGGAGCTCGGGCCAGAGGTGAATACAAAACATAATAATTTCATCCCGGCCACTTGCGGAGACCACCTCTCACTGTATCAACTCGCAGAGGTTGCCAAGTTGCAAAAGGAGTTTGCAGACGTGTTTTCCCATCTACTGGGTCATACGAACCTCATACAGCACCACATCGAGACCGAGCCGGGGGTGGTGGTACGTAGCCGTCCCTACCGTTTGCCTGGGCACAAAAAGAAAATTGTCCGGGAAGAATTGGTTGCAATGCTCGATATGGGGGTAATAGAGGAATCCCAAAGCAATTGGTCCAGCCAGGTTGTTCTAGTTCCTAAGAGCGACGGGTCTGTACGGTTCTGTGTGTATTGTAGAAAAATCAATGCGGTGTCTAAATTTGACGCATACCCAATGCCTCGCGTTGATGAGTTGCTCGATCGGTTGGGCACTACTCGATTTTATTCGACACTGGATTCGACAAAGGGTTATTGGCAGATCCCCTTGACACCAATTTCCTGTGAAAAAACAGCCTTCTCCACGCCGTTTAGTTTACACCAATTTATGACGCTTCCGTTCGGTTTGTTTGGGGCCCCGGCTACGTTTCAGCGTCTCATGGACCGAATCCTCAGACTGCATTCGGCTTACACCGCTGCCTACTTAGATGACATCATCATTTACAGCAATGATTGGCAGCAGCACATGCAGCATCTGAGGGCGGTTCTGAGATCGCTGAGATGAGCAGGACTCACAGCAAACCCCAAGAAGTGCGCGATTGGGCGGGTGGAGGTACGGTATCTGGGGTTCCACTTGGGCCACGGACAAGTGTGTCCCCAAACTGACAAGACTGCAGCGATTGCGACCTGCCCAAGGCCCAAGACCAAAAAGGGGGTGAGACAGTTCCTGGGGCTGGCTGGCTATTATAGGAGATTCGTGCCTAATTATTCAGATGTCACCAGCCCGCTGACTGATCTCACTAAAAATGGAGCTCCAGACCTGGTCCAGTGGACAGAGCAGTGTCAACAGGCATTCATGCAGGTTAAAGCCGCACTTTGCGGGGGGCCGCTTTTACATTCACCTGATTTCTCTCTCCCTTTTGTCTTGCAGATGGATGCTTCAGACAGAGGGCTGGGGACCGTACTCTCGCAGGTGGCGGAGGGGGAGGTGCGCCAGGTGCTGTACATTAGCTGCAAGCTCTCGCTGAGGGAGACTAAGTACAGCACCTTAGAGAAGGAGTGTCTCACCATCAAGTGGGCGGTCCTCGCTCTCCGGTACTACCTGATGGGGTGGGCCTTCACCCTCTGCTCAGATCACGCCCCACTCCAATTGCTCCACTGCATGAAGGATACCAACACGCGGATCACCCGTTGGTATCTGGCTCTTCAGCCATTTAAGTTCAAGGTGGTCCACAGGCCAGGAGTACAGATGGCTGTCGTCGACTTCCTTTCCAGAAATGGGGGGGAGTGGTAGACAGGCCGGATGTCTCCGCGGCCTGAGTCGGGCGGTGGGGATATGTGGCAGCGGGAGCGTGGTTGAGCATCCGTCTGGAGAGAGAAAGCAGTAAGGGCGCTTGCACCTGAGCTAGATTATGTGTAACACCTGTCTCTAATTCGAGTGAGCATGGGGAGAGTGGCATATAAACAGCCACACCACCGGCAGAGAGTAAGAGAGTCTGGCACAAGGAACGCCACGGTGCTCCTGAAGCTGCTACGTTTAATCTGTTATGTTTGTGAAGCTGATGTGTTTAAGTTATTAGTGCCTGTGAAGCTAATGAGTTTGTGAAGTTGTAAAGCACTGAAGTGGCTGATTAAAAGTCCTACCTGAGCCTGGAAAAACCGTTTCCCTGTGTTCTCCTTCCCTTCTGTTTGTGAGCTGTTACAAAGGCACTTTCAACCAAAGCTTCAGCGGTCCAAGGTTGGTACACTTCTACACAACAACATGTACAACATGATATTTTTCTCAATAACTAATGATTTTCCATATTGTCTTTCACTTTTGTCCCAGAGCAGAGGATAGAGCAGGAAAACATGCATATTTCTTTAGATGTTTTTGAAATACTTGCACAAAAATATAAATGTACTTTGCTTTCAATAATAGATATATCAGCAAAATTAAGAGACATTCAAGTACGAAAATGCAGACAGATTGCTTTCAATTAGACACAAAACAATAAAAAACTTCATACATAATTAAACATTAAGTTAAAACATAGAAGACATCAGTGATATAAAATGAAATGGATACTTAAAGTATGTCATACATTTCAAGAGCTTGGTCATCCTTCAAATGATGCTGTGTGTTCTTCATGCTGCATGTTTTCATTCTCAGTGTCACGTTTTTCACTTCATCTGATTAAAGTCCAGGGAGAGTTCCATTTGCCATCATTAGCAGAAGCTCATCCTTAACAGTCTGGTTGGTATCTTCATGAACCAGTACCACTAAATGTCCACCATTCACAATTCACGATTCGGCTCCCAACCTCTTTTAACATTTCCCACAACTTTGCCTCCTTTCCAGGATGAACCTCAATTAGTAAATATCCTGACAGAATGGCTGCTTGGCATACAGTGGTCTTTCTTCTGGTTTTCTTTGTTGTTCTGAATAGAACCCCATGTCCACTGGGAATGAGAAAAGCTCTGAGGATACGCACAAGCTGACATACATTCGGATGATGCACAACCCATCTGGGGCTGTAACAATTGTGATCAGACCTTTCCTCTCTATTTTCTTCCCTGCTTTTAATACCATGAGGCAGCTGGTGTACCAGCACTTCTAAGTCTCTCTCTTGATACACAGAGTTGCTTTTAAAATTATGATGTTGTTGTTCAGTGGCCCACAAAGTTCTGGACTTAAGACAACATTTTGGATTGAAGAAGCACATTCCTACAGAAGCTGACTTAACATTTTTGAAGCGTTTATTTCACGTTTTGATAAAGGGACATGTTGAGTGGATAACTCTTTCTGTGATGCTAGCTTTGAAACATTTTTGTCTTCATCAGTAGGAGATGAACTGAAAACTAATTCAATTGCTGATTCATATTTACAGTCTGATAAAATTTCATTATCTTTAAGTTTGTTCTTTTTGTATAAGGATGCATCTTCATCACTTCCTGAACCATACAGGCTGGAGTTGTTCTCTACTCTCTCTGTATGTTCTGACTCAACATCTGCCAGTCCTAGCATGGGAAGAGCATTCTTTTCTAACTGAGATGGGGTTGAAAGCAGATGTTGGTTCAGATTATGAGTGTTTGTAACAGTTAATTGATCATTAGGACTGGAAATATCTGCTGGGGATGTTAGGTATTCAGTTGACAAACTAAAGCCAAAATTCTTCTCAGAAGCTTCAGCTATAATTGAAACAAGTTGTTGACATGCCTCATTTGAAGCTAGTTGGTCACCAAAGCTGCGCAAGCACTCATGCATCCACAGGCGGACAATGTTGAGCTCAAGGGCTGCAAGATCAAGAACTGCTGGAAGGAATACAGTTTTCTCAGTTGAAGAGAAGATCCTGACACCCAAACTACTCATCCTTTTAAGCCTTGGCCTCCAGAGGCACATCCCTTGAAACACATTTTGAATATCATGCAAAGAAACATGAAGTTTGGACTGTGTGAATTAGTAGTGAAACATTCAAGCACAGCAACATAGACATTAAGAGTTGAAGTAATGGTGCCGTTTGCCATATCTGCAACCCTTTGCATGGGTTGTTTTTCCTTCAGCCATGATTGCAATTTTGAGGAATGGATAGAAAACAGGATTCCCAAAGTCATGCTTGGTAGAGCCAAGATGGTAAATAGCCGAGAGAGCCAAGAATAAATCCGATTGCAATTGCTGTTGCCCATGTTAGGAGCACTGCAAGTGCCTAGATAATTAATGGCTCTTAATTACAAAAGCTTGAGATGAGTGCCATCAGAAGTCAACACTCCACCCTTTGAAATACACTGACGCAACATCTCTAGAGTCCTTTATATTTTTCCACAAGCATCTGCAAAAAAGGAAGTCAAAAATCCACAACTTAAGATGTTATTCAACACATGTGACATTTAGTATACTAGTTAGTACATAAAGGTTAAATATTAAATAAATGAAACATATATATGCATTTAAGAATGAACTTTTGGTCTGTTAAAACAGACTCTAACTACCTCTTCTAATGACTCACCGAATGGTGCTTCATGCAGGTCATCGATAAACAGAAGTAAGTTTGGCTGCTTTAATGCAACCCAATATTTCCAGGTTCAGTGTTTTGGTAGCCCATTTCCTTGAGTATCTTGCATAAGTCAGAAGGCTGAAGATGTGGACTAGCTGGTAAATGCATGTGTGGTCTTGCTTGTTGCTTGTGATTTTAAATACTTGCACAGTCTTTTTTTGCTAGAGCCAGATTCTCCCACAAGTGGCGACTGATGAGCTTCCAGCAGCATGTCCAGGATATATGCATGTTTTTTGTCTGATATACACATAATTACACTCAACAATATACAAATAATAACATATACTGTACAGTATACAATACGCACTATATAGATACACATTATTCAATAAAAGTAAAAAATAAAAATATATAAAAAAGTATATATAGTATATATAATGTACAGTATTGTACTGTATTGACATTCAGGCTGTCGGTTGATAGTCATTTGTTAAGAGAGAATATAATATAATTTATGACAGTCCGGTGTGAGATATAGAGTAAGGGTAATAAAGTGCAGTGCTGATGAATTTTGATCGTGGGAGATCAAGAGTTCAGAAGTCTGATTGCTTGGGGGAAGAAGCTGTCATGTTGTTGGCTGGTGCGGGTCCTGATGCTGCGATACCGCCTACCTGATGGTAGCAGTGAGAACAGCCCATGGCTCAGGTGGCTGGAGTCTCTGATGATCCTCCGAGCTTTTTTCACACACCGCCTTGTATATATTTCCTGGAGGGAGGGAAGCTCACCTCCGATGATGTGTCTGGCAGTTCGCACCACCCTTTGCAGTGCTTTGTGGTTGTGGGCGGTGCTATTGCCGTACCAGGCGGAGATGCAGCCAGTCAGGATGCTCTCTACAGTGCAGGTGTAGAACCGTGTGAGGATGTGGTGGTTCATTCCAAACTTCCTCAGCCGTCTCAGGAAGAAGAGGCGCTGATGAGCCTTCTTCACAACGACTTCAGTGTGGAAGGACCATGTGAGTTCCTCAGTGATGTGGACACCCAGGAACTTGAAGCTGCTGACTCTCTCCACTGGTGCTCCATTGATGGTGATGGGACTGTGTTCTCTGTCTTTTCTTTGAAGTCCACCACAAGCTCCTTTGTCTTACTGACGTGGAGGGAGAGGTTGTGTTCCTGACACCAGTGTGTCAGAGTGTGCACCTCCTCTCTGTAGGCTGTTTCATCATTGTCAGTAATCAGACCTACCACCGTCGTGTCATCAGCAAACTTAATGATGGCATTGGAGCTATGTGTTGCCACACAGACATGTGTGTACAGGGAATACAGGAGTGGGCTGAGAACACAGCCCTGCGGGGCTCCAGTGTTGAGGGTCAGTGATGAGGAGATGTTGCTGCCTATTCTAACCACCTGGTGTCTGCTTGACAGGAAGTCCAGGATCCAGCTGCACAGTGAGCTGTTTAAGCCCAGAGCCCAGAGTTTCTTATCTAGCTTGGAGGGCACTATGGTGTTGAATGCTGAGCTGTAGTCTACAAACAGCATTCTCACATAAGTGTTCTTTTTTTCCAGGTGGGAGAGAGCAGTGTGTATTGTAGATGCAATGGCATCATCAGTGGAGCGGTTGTTGCGGTAAGCAAACTGCAGCGGGTCAAGAGAGAGAGGCAGCACAGAGCAGATGTAATCTCTGATTAGTCTCTCAAAGCATTTGCTGATGATGGGGGTCAGAGCAACAGGACGCCAGTCATTTAAGCAAGTTATTTTTGATTGTTTTGGAACATGCACAATGGTGGATGTTTTAAAGCATGTGGGGACTACAGACAAAGAGAGGGAAAGGTTGAAAATGTCCGTAAAAACACCAGCCAGCTGGTTCGCGCATGCTCTGATGACGCGGCCCGGAATGCCATCTGGGCCCGCGGCTTTGCGGATATTCAACCATCGGAAGGATTGGATTACATCCGCTACAGAGACGGAGAGTGAACTAACCTCTGTAGCTTCAGCCGCGAGAGCTCTCTCCACGAGGGAGGTGTTATTTCCCTCGAAACAAGCATAAAAAGTATTTAGCTCATCCGGGAGAGAGGCAGCGGTGTTCATGGCAGAGTTTTTATTCCCTTTAAAGTCCGTGATGATGTTAATTCCCTGCCACATGCTTCTAGAGTTGGTGGTGTTAAACTGTCCTTCAATCTTGCTCTTGTACTGGCGTTTTGCGGTTCAGAGGGCATAACTGGCTTGTTTATGCTCCTCCGCGTTCCCAAAATTAAAAACGGAGGTCCGCACATTAAGTGCCGCGTGAACATCGCTATTCATCCAAGGTTTCTGATTCGGATAGATCCGTATTGTTCTGGTCGGAACCACATCCTCTATGCACGTTCTGATGAAACACATTACGCTATCAGCGTAAAGCTCGATGTCGTCATCAGAGGCGGACCAGAACATCTCCCAGTCCGTGTGATCAAAACAGTCTTTTAGCGTAGAATCTGATTGGTCCGACCAGCACTGGATCGTTCTGAGGGTGGGTGCTTCCTGTTTCAATTTCTGCCTGTAAGCGGGCAGAAGCAGAATGGAAGAGTGGTCCGATTTGCCAAATGGTGGGCGGGGGAGGGATTTGTAGCCATCCCGAAAGGGAGAGTAGCAATGGTCCAAAACCCAGTCCCCTCGTGTGTTGAAACTAATGTGCTGGTAGTATTTTGGTGCAACTGATTTTAAACTGGCTTTATTAAAGTCCCCGGTCACAATGAACGCGGCCTCAGGGTGCGCGGTTTCCTGCTCACTTATACTCCCATACAGTTCCTTGAGTGCCCGGTCTGTGTCGGCTTGTGGGGGAATGTACACAGCTGTGATAATGACTGCTGTGAATTCCCTCGGTAGCCAGAATGGTCGACACAGAAGCATAAGAAATTCCAGATCAGGAGAGCAGAAAGACTTGATAGAATGTATGTTCCTCTGATCACACCAGGATTTGTTGATCATAAAATATACACCACCTCCTCTGCTTTTACCCGAGAAGTCTTTCGCTCTATCTGCTCGGTGCACGGAGAACCCCACGGGTTCAATGGCTGAGTCTGGAATCTCCGCAGACATCCAAGTTTCCGTAAGGCAGATAATGCAGCAGTCCCTTGTATCTCATTGGAAAGAGATCCACGCTTTCAGCTCGCAGAGCTTGTTATCCAGAGACTGAACATTTGCCAGTAGAATACTGGGTAGCGGGGGTTGATTTGCGCGGCGTCTTACTCTGATGAGAACGCCGGCTCTGTTTCCCCTTTTCCTTTTGCGTTTCCGCAGCCGTTCTGCCTAGACAAAGGGCTCCGCTTGCGTGTTTGTAAACAGCAGGTCGGCATTGAGGAATGTGAAGTCCGGTTTACGGTGTGAAATTGCTGAACCAATGTCCAAAAGTGTTTGTCTGTCGTAGACAATAAGGCAGACAACATCCAAGACAAAAAACATAAGAATTGTGAGCAAAACAAACAAAACACTACTATGTTCGCAACGCAGCAGCCATACCCGGTGCCATCTTGAGTCCTCTTAGAGCTTTAGTGAAAGCTCCATCACACCAAGAATTGTACTGGTCACAGGTACTGCCAAAAAACTCTTTGTGGGAGAAGGAATTTGGGAATGAGACCTCTGTGTTAACAGTGGTCCAACAAGGGCAAGATGAATGATGATCATCCATATTAAATTCAGTCTCCATAGCTTTGGCGAGTTTTTGAAGTGTACCCACAAGAGCTTGAAACAAAGTTGTTTTGCAGTTTCCTGCTGGTCCAACGAGCAATACAACATTGGAGAGATTCAAAGCTTTATATAGGATCAACATATTTTGAAGCATTTGTCTTTCTGCATAAAATCTTCTTTGTTGTAAATCTTCTTTCACTGAATTTGTTCTCTCTCCTCGGACTGCTGGAGGCTTTGAAAGCACCTAGCTTTTGGAAAGACTTCCTCAAATATTGTATGAAACTGTGATGCTCTCTTTGGATCAGAAACAATATACTGCATGGTTGACAGAACTCCTTTGATTGCTGCTTGCTACTCTAACTCTGCATTTATAATAACATCAGATTGATTGACATACTTAAAATACAATGAATAATGGCCTTTTATTTTCTCTGGTATTGTTTCAAGTGGCTTTAGTGTTGTAAGAGATCCTGTCCCACTCTGTCTAGAAAATGTGGCTCTGTCAATTTCTTCCAAATGACAGCTGCGATACAAATGCTTTCCAGAGGCAGCTATCACATTTCTGAGAAGGACAAGCCAGGAGGTCTGATGACTACAGACAACATCGGGAAGGCAATGTGAATCCTTAGCAAGGTTAAAGAGAATGACCATATGCCAGCTTATGGTTGCTGCTTTAAAGAATCCTAATGAAACCAGCATCACTTCTGCAATGATCCTGTAGTGTGGTTGCATTAATGATACAGGCCTGGTTGCTATTCACAAGTTTTCTGGTACCTCCGTGGAGTAACCGCTTGCTGAGATTCTGATACAGCCATAATTTAACTTGGCCAAAATATTTTTCCCAGCAATGTGAAATTCCACCTCATTCACTGTATTGCTATGCTCTTTGAGGAATTCTGTACTGCTGCACTTCCTAACTGAGGATGACAGTTTTGAAAAACATCAAGTTGTGGCTCATGTCCTTCCTGTTGTACATGTCTTTGAACTGCTGATAAATGTTGATGAATATCTGTCAAATGTTGTCCCAAATCAGACAATGACCCTTGTCCCATTGAATCCACAGAATCAAGCACAAGTCAAGCACCAGTTTGAAGAGTACCAAGAAGCATTTGAGAAACCATTGAGGAACCAGTGCTTGAACAGCATTCCATGCTGACCACTTGTCATCCCAATGCATATCCCAACTGCATCACAGTATGCTGCTTACTCGACATGTAGGGTCTACTGATAAAAGCAGACTTGTAGGTGGATAAGGCAAAGATTATGCCCATGTAAGCTTGTTCAGTTGAAGGGGTAGTCACCATTGTCCAGTTCTCAGGCCCTATGTATTTATAGCCATACTGCAATTGTGTGCACAATATATCATCATCTTAAACATCCTGGTCCTTACTGGCCAAATGGAAGTATGTCACATGGAGTCTGATTATAACTTGGGCTGAATTGATATTTCATTAACTTGTGCCATTCAAAAGAAGATTCCAAGTCTCCTTTTATTTCAACAAGCCGATCTGTTTGCTGGGAATGCTTCATGGTCAGCAAAACCAAAGCACGTAGAGCTGTTATGATGCATTTATCATTTGAATTTGCAGAGTGGTCTTTTATAATCTGACACAAATAGTGCAGTTCTGCTACATTTTGGACCTTGATTGGTGCCCACATGGCTGTCACAGGACTATGGAATGACTTCTGGACCATACTACACCACAAAATCTCCTCGGCCACCAAAATGTATTGCAATGGATACTGAGATATTAGCTGCAAATGTGAGGGCGATTCATGAGCTACTTCTAAATTGTTGCTCTTATTGTTCCCAAACAAGTCCGTGGTGTTCTCAAGCTGTTCTAGCCCTGAACATTGTTGGGCAGCTAGGCATTTCAGAATTGTCTGTTTCATTGCTTGATATAACTTTTTGCTCAAAGAGACAAAGCCAAGCCACAGGATTGATGTTTGACTCAAGAGGACAGAGGAAGGGAACGCGTTCCCTAAAGGCACCATATACACCACATACCCACATCAGCTCATTACTTAGATCTGTCAAGTGACTCACATCACCTTCACCCTGAACTTCAAGCCAACTTACTCCCCTAAAGCATTTCTGCACCAGTGGTAAAAGGGAAGAAGATCCTGGGAGCTGCAAGGAGAGAAGCTTCATCACCTCTTTATCACTTGGAAAGAGTCTAGGGAACTGGCTTCAAATCTCCTCCATTGTTATGTCCATTCATAAAGACAGCATGTAGACTTTGTCCTTGGAAATTTGACTGGCCTCTGTGGTATTCCTCAGTTGAACTAAACTTAATACATGAGGGTCATTAACTGTGATCTGAATGGTTTCATGAAACATCTTATCCACTGGGTGAAACTTCTCTTGCTACAACAGAAGTTAGAGAAAATTAATTAGTCAAAATTGTTTGACTTAAACTGAAGTAAACAAACCTGGGGTTAAAATATAATCACAAAAGATGAATCTTTAAAAAAATCTTACCAACTCTGATTTTTGGATGTTAACAAATGTTTCATTGAACATTTTGCTCAAGAAGATCCACTTTTGCTGATATCTCTTAAAAAGATCCAGCAATTTATATGTAGTTAAGGGGTAAATAAAAATTACATTTCTTAACAACTTTTACTGTCCTCAAATAAAGTGCAGACTCCTATGTTGTACGTATATGTAGAGCTGTGAACAAATAAACATACCCAGCTCCTGTAAAAGCAGCAGCCAGTGGTCAAGCCTCTTGAAACTCAGCAACATGTGGAGAATGCAACATGTCAGAAAGGGTCGAAACTCTTTCCTTATTCTGAGCCATAAGAATCTCTACACCTGGTCAGAAGAGTGAGAAAAAGAACAAAACTGAGTGTATGTCATACTATGTGTAATAGACAACTGTACCATCAGTACCAATGATTGAGATCAGTTACATAGGTGACAGTATACAGGCCTTACCAACAATGGTGAAGGTTCCACCATCCCTAATGTGATGCTTTAGTGCATTGTGAGGTGAGTCAGGGGAAGGAAAAGTGTTTTCTCCCTTTGCATCACCTAGTCGTGGACTGTTCTGTTGCTGCACAGCAATAATGAACCTGACATGACGAAATTCTGCCCCTTGCCAGTGACTCTGAATTATTTGGAATCTCTGCTCCATATCTGCCTCAGCTTTGGCTTCTAGATATATCTGAAAGCACTATTAAACACCACAGATTTAATAAACAATCTAAACTACTAATGCTACTATGTTCTTTGGACATGAGATCAGCCAGTGTTAATTTCAGTTCTGCTTCATACAGCAGGATGATTTCTACAGAAACAATAATATCGCTGGTTGATTAGTGTATGTACATATAAACTTTCCAATTTCATACTAGTCCTCTCATAACCTAAATCTCATGTATGTTCTTTCTTTTTTGAAATATCAGGCATTTGCTGATGCAACTGTGCAATCTTAGTCTTTGAGATGTTTCTCCAGTGCTTGTTTAAATGTGGGGCTGCAAAACTTGCTCAATACAGGGAGTAACTGACCGAATCCATGCAAAATTTGTTTTCTGTAGCACAGTATCATGGGAAGGAACAAGGGCATCATGCACCTATTTTTTTAAGGGGGCACAGTGTGCACAACATACAGAAACTTCTGTGCACAAATACAGACCTTAAAAGCAATATTATTGAGGACATCTCTTTCATTGCAGAGTAAACAAAAATCACACAAACCTGTGGACATTGCGAGAATTAAAGATAAAACACAACCTGGCTCATTTATGAATCTTTTACCAGTGAGGTTTCACTATATCAGTGAGGATATTTTGGCTCTCATAAGGATAGCCAAATCTGCACACACACACACACACACACACACACACACACACACACACACACACACACACACACACTCATAAAGACATAGAAGCATACATCCTACCTAATGTCTTTCTCCAAGCCTCCAAAATGCATCCCTCACTGTCTCCAGGTTTACAGACTGTGTTCGGTCTGCCTCAACTGCAGTGATCATTAGATCAGACATCTGATCCTGTAACATAGTGGTTCTCAGTCTGTTTTTGATTAATTTTAGTGAAGAGAAGCACCTTTCATTACTGCAAAATGTCACGGGAAGTGTGCAAAAATAGGACATATAATATAGAATGCTGTATGTACATGTGCAAGTGATAATCTATGTGCAAGGTAGGGTAGTGGTATGTACAGTTAACCTGTTGAATTAAATATACATGTAACATTGAGAGACAAATGGATTTGAACCATCATCTTTGTACACAGCGAGGGTAAATTGCACATTACCTCTGCATTTGGAAGTTTTGTGACCGTTTTGGGGGTGTTTGCTGACGACGCTGTTGTTGTTCAGAGAAACGTGCAGCCACGAGCCCGCGACTGCCCACAGATGCTGATTACCTCAGCCAGTGCTGTCGAGTCTGCAGTGCCTGCCGCACGAAGAGTGTTAAGCACGTGATCAAAATGGTGAAAATCTCCGAAAGTTGATGAGGATGCAGCACAGAACTGATAATATTTTGCCTACAAAAACCATGCAACTTATTAATAGATGCTTAATTAATTTGGAGGTTGCATGCAAAATCCACTTGGCTCAAAAATCTGAGGGGGCACGTGCCCATTCAGTTTGAATGGGCATGAAGCCTCTGGGAGGGAATAACTCTTGCACATGTTTCTGCCTGTTTCAGCCATTTATTAACCTTGTCTTGGGCTTTTGCCACCACAAACTGCAAATGTTTAAATGCAAGAGAAATAAAGTTATATTTATGCACATCTCAGAAGAACTAAATTAATAGTTGCATGCCTTGTTGAACCTTAGCAGCTTCCACTCTTGGATTTTCGTTGAGGACACACTCATAAGCTACCAGAGGCCTTTCCTTGCTCCTATATCCCGATGTGCTACAGTCACAAAAGTAAGATCTAGTGGGTGCCCTGAAAGAAGAAATAAACCATTGGAACCACTGAAATGAAACCATTCCAATAAAACCAATGGAAAATGAATAACAGGAAATGTACAATTAAGAATATATCAAGAAAGGTGTCCTGGATCCTGGGTATATTGCCATACCTCTCAAGGTTTTCGCTGACTCTGTTCTGATCCTGCAGCTATTCAGCAAATCATATTGAATTGAATGAAGAGTGCATTTAGCTGAACAAGCATTTCCTTGGCATTCTGGTCAGGGTCAAGGTAGGCTTTGTTTGCTAATGAGGAAAAGTTCCTGTCCAGTGTATTAAGCATAGAAGGAAGATGCTGGGTTTCGATGTCTGCAGCTTGTTTCAGGAGCAGAACAAACTGATTCCACAAGTCATGCAACTGCAAAAATTTTAGTTGTTAGTTAGTTGCAACACAGTTCAGTGACGATGGGTCTGTTCCAAATCCTAGTGAGTCGCCTCGCTGCCTCCTGTCTACATAGGCAGCTGCCTTCCGTGGTAGCATCTTCACCGAAATGCAGCTTCATACGTTTTTGGAATGCTCTAAATAGGCAGCAACTGCGCACCATACAAATAGCCTCCTCACACGCAGCACAGGGTAGAATCGACTTGCAATTGATTTCAATACATGTGACATGAGAGCACACACACGTTTTGAGGAAAATAGAAATATTTATTTTATTTTAAACTATTTTGTATTGATACGATCAACATCAACAACATCAACATCTCATCAACAAGGCATTTCCATCCACAGAACTGCGGCTCACTGGATGTTTTATGTTTTTGGCACCATTCGGATTAAATTCTAGAGACTGTTGTGCATGAAAATCCCAGGTGATCAGCAGTTACAGAAATACTCAAACCAGCCAAATGTGTGGCAGCAGTGCAGTGCATAAATCATGCAGATACGGGTCAGGAGCTATTTCTGTAACTGCTGATCTCCAGGGATTTTCACACACAACAGTGTCTAGAATTTACTCCAAATGGTGCCAAAATAAAAAAAACATCCAGTGAGCAGCAGTTCTGTGGACGGAAATGCCTTGTTGATGAGAAAGATCAACAGAGAATGACCAGACTGGTTCGAACTGACAAAGTCTACGGTAACTCTGTACAATTGTGGTGAGAAGAATAGCATCTCAGAATGCTATTAGGCAGGTGGTTTTAATGTTGTGGCTGATCGGTGTAATATATATACAATATATATATATATATATATATATATATATATATATATATATATATATATATATATATATATATAGATAGATAGATAGATAGATAGATAGATAGATAGATAGATAGATATAGATAGATATAGATATAGATATATAGATATATACACACACTCACTGACCACTTTATAAGGAATGCCTGTACACCTACATATTCATGCGATTATCCAATCAGCCAATCATGTGGCAGCAGTGCAATGCATAAAATAATGCAGATATGGATCAGGAGCTTCAATTAATGTTCACATCAACCATCAGAATGGGGAAAAATGTGATCTCAGTGATTTTGACAATGGCATGACTGTTACTGCCAGACAGGCTGGTATGAGTATTTCTGTAACTGCTGATCTCCTGGGATTTTCACACATAAAAGTCTCTAGAGTTTACTCAGAATGGTGCCAAAAACCAAAAACACCCTGTGAGTGGCAGCTCTGCAGATGGAAACACCTTGTTGATGAGAGAGGTCAACGGAGAATGGCCAGACTGGTTCAAGCTGATAGAAAGGCCACGGTAACTCAGAAGACCACTCTGTACAATTGTAGTGAGCAGAATAGCATCTCAGAATGCACAACATGTCAAACCTTGAGGAGGATGGGCTACAACAGTAGAAGACCACATCTGGCAATTTATTAGGACCATAGTGTTCCTAATAAAATGCTCAGTGAAAGTAAATATGATCAAAATTTATATGATCAAAAATGCTTGCTTCGTCCGCCATCTTGGATTTATTTTGATCTTTTGGAACAGCCATTCATATCAGGAGAGCACCTATGTGCCTTAAAATGCTGCCTCCGGAGGAAGCTCACTAGGTTTTGAAACAAACCCCTATATCTCTACATGTAGCTGCTTTAAAGAGCGCATTCTGTCTGATCTTAAAATGTGTGTATAATTCCTCGGTACAGTCTCTTGTAAAGAGTGGAGGTCTTTTACTTTCTGCTTCATATAATCGATGTCCTCTCACTGTGCTTCAACTGCATAACATCATGTTTAACTATTCTACAGTTTAGATTGATGAACCAAGATTGACAAAGCAGTGATTAGTGGTCAAAGTCAATACCATGTTTGAAAAAACTGTGAAAACATGAACGTTAGTTGGCTCAGACTTCATGACATCCACAGCTCTTTTCAGCTCAGAAGCCAAGTTCTTAGAGCGCAAGTGCAAATCTTCAGACAGTAGCTTTAGCACATCCTCATCAATGGTGCTCAACAAGGAACCTTAACACAAAACCAGTAAAACACATGAAAAGGCCTGTTCTGAAGAATACACAGACATTTTGAGATTGAATGCATATACATAGGCTTATAAACACACCCATCTCTTCCTTGGTGTTGGACATCTTAACAGTGAACAGTTTATTTGATGTGGTAAAGGATGATTGCATGTACTGAACTCTATCCATCCAAAAATGTTTCTTGATTTGTTTCTCATATTTCAGAGAGGAGCATCCTTGCAAGGCCTCCAGAGTGGTTGAACCCCACTGGCTGATGAATGAAAGAACATCTATCAACCAAGAGTTGCTCTCACAGAGTGGGTGCACCACTGCAATGGTTCCTACACAGAATTAAAGCATCATTACTGCAATGTTTGTTCTGTGGAATACTAATGCTTCTGTACATATTTGCAATCTTCTAAGCCATGACATTTATTTGAATTTGAAGCACACACACTGTGCAGATGAAAAAGTCAGAATACCTGTGTAATCTTGGTCTGCTCATTCTGAATCTCTTCTGTTCCAACATGAAGTTTCAAATTCCACTCTAGCTGTCTCTGGGACAGAGGATGATAGTGGCCTCATACTCTTTGTGCCTCAACTTTTAGGGAGTTCATTTTTACTGCCACAATGGTTTGTAGTGAAATATTACACTCCTTTTGGGAGGGAAGTTTGCTAGGACCTGCTACTTCACAACTGTTGCTTTAAATGCTGTAAAGAACATACAGGATGTCTGTATGTTAAATGTTTTATATGCTGCATAGTATACGGGTCATATTACATTTTTTATCATTTTATTTTATTTATCTCCTGAGATCCACTTATAAGGTAAGTCAAGGTTTATTGCCCCTCAAAAAGCAATAATTCCCATAAGTCACCTGTAGCGTCAGTAGTCCTGCTGATACATGCTCTACTGATGAGCTCTTCAGCACCATTGATGAGCATGGAACTAGTAGGCAGTTGGCCTTTAGAGTCAAATGACAAACTCCATGAGTCAAACACCTGTAAATCAAATCACCAGCTTAGCAAATACTTGTCAATATCAATCAAAGTGTTGAAAGTTCTTGAAGTAATGGTTAAAACTGAGAAGCCTACTTCTCATTTTAAAGGGATAGTTCACGCAATAAATGACAATTCTCTCAGCATTTACACACCCTCGTGTTGTTCCAAAGTAAACCCATAAAATTTCTCTCTTCCACAGAACACAAAGAGGGATGTTAGGCAGAACATTAGCTCCAGTTACCTTCACTTTAATTGGAAGGAAAAGAAGTGGCGATGAAAGTAAAAGGTGACTGAGGCTAATATTCTGCCTAATATCTCATTTTATGTTCCATGGAAGAAAGTCAAACAAAATTGAAACAACATGAGGGTGAGTAAATGAGTACAGATATGACATTTCTGGGTAAACTATCTCTTTAAGTCAAGATCACAGTGAATGTTGCTCACCTGCAGGACAGAATCAGCTACCAATAGCACCGCTCCAAGCAAAGCCTCTGGAACAAGTGCAATGGAGGAAAAACTGTAAGCTGACTATGTGCTCCAAATACAATCTCTGCCTGGAAGAGACCACCCTGTTGTTCCCATTCTCTCTGGAGAGGTAAACACATAGATTATATTTAATTGTCAGTTGAGACTCTTTCAAACAGTTACTAAGCTATTATGCTTCTCAAACAGTTGTTTAAACATAATTATGTGGTGTAGAGCAGTTAGATTTCCGCTGAAGGGCTTGCTCTGCCTGGCTGAGCTCTTTATTCAGGTTTCTACAGTAGGTGTAATACAGGTATATGGACTATCCTCTAAGGTTAAGTTTTGAGTGTTCCATTTTCCTTTGAAGTTATTGATACGCTTGGTAACTTTTATCCTTCACCTGTGAGTAAATTACATGTCTGCAATGTTCCTAAGGGCAGGGTATGACTATTTATTAATATGACAAATACATTACATCTTTCTTTCATACAAGTGCATGTAGGAAGCCATCTAAAGAAAGCTGAGCCGCCTGATTATTTTCCAGGAGTGCAGTTTGGAAATCTAAGTGTGTATAAGTCCTTAAATCGTCCTGTGGAAGCCAATTGAATTGCTTTAGATCCTCGATTAATCTAAGAAAAAGACAAATTTGTATTAAACAAATTTCATAGCTTTGATTGCAATAGACATTTATTAACAGCAAACTTTTCAATTACATTTTTAATTTGGAATATGGGAAGCCAATCTATTTTGACAAAAACCTGGAAAGATGTAGTAAGGTATCACTGAACTGTGGCACTACTACCAACTGCTGAGATGGAAGGAAGTCAATGTGTTGGACAGTAGCCTTATGTACTGTACGTTCCTGTGCCACCTAAAAAAGTTGTTAAGGATACAGTCATATGGCCAAACAGGGGCTGCTGATTAAAGACTGAAGGGTTCAACGTTTCAAAGCACATGAACAGGCCTGTTCTGAAGAATACACAGACATTTTGAGATTCAAGACATATACAGAGGCTTAAAAACACACCCAAACTCATCCTTGATGTTTTCTGAACCATCTTCAGAAGCCTTCAAATTGTAACAAATTATATTCTCTCTGATGTTTTTTCTTTGCTAAAATCTCAGCCACCTCAGTTCCAGTGAGTGGTTTGGATTTGGGTTTTTATCTTTCCCTGGTTTTTGTCTTTTCCTGTGGCACTGTTGGCTTCTCATGGTCAAAACTTGAAAACACTAGGACTGCCCCCAACCAAAGATCAGCGTGAGAAAATGGTTTGAGTTCCAGGGCTGAGAAAGAATGTTATAAGTAGCATTGCTAACACTGTTCCACATTACAGAGAAATACTAAACCATAATAATGAGCTTTTAAAATGTACATTTTACAAGCGCATGCATGAAGCGAGACGCAGCGACAGCGGTAAAAGCGGTAATGATTCTGAATGTGTCGGAAAAACCAGCAAGGAGACTGTCTGAACATTTTGTTAATTTATAGAGAGAAATGCACATTAGGGTTGTGCCGACAGATGATGATCTCGGGGATCGACGATGGTCAGAGTGATCGCAAATAGCTGATGCCTTTGACAATGTCAAGAAGACATTTGGCTCGTTTTCCCATTAATGTATTAAATTATTATTATTATTATTATTATTATTATTATTATTATTAGGCTATTATTATCAAATTAATATTACAAATAATTTGTGTCCCGTAGACACACTGACACGCGCTTGAAGAAACACACTTTATGATATTAAGAACAGATGACAGAAAAGCCGTCTATGCGCATATTTGACGCGCTGATACGGAGGCGTGCTGTCTTGTGGAACACGCGCATCTAAAAGGTTCTCACTCTTCGTTTCTGTCTTCTGAGTTTTTTTTTTTGTTTGTTTTTTTTTTTTTTTTTGCAAGAACAGTATCGTCTATGAGTGCTGCAAATGACCTCAGACATCTCAGCTCAGGAGATGCTTTGAGTTCAGTTCACTTTATTTCCACAGAGCAGTTCATTGTGACCACAACTCTGCAGCCTATACATCTGTGATTAAATCATAAAATAATACAAAAACACGTTCACCTTGAACCATGATTTATATTTCAGTGATTATTATCATCATTATAATTATTATTTTTACATTTAGAATTGTTATGTCTTCATTTGTGCAAGTAATTTTCCGCCATGATGTTAAGACGGATTCTTGCCTGACGGTAAATGGAAAGGTGTGCGTGTGTGTGTGTGTGTGTGTATATATATATATATATATATATATATATATATATATATATATATATATATATATATATATAAAATTCTATTTATCACTTCATTATTTTAATTGCTTTTTCGTTTCGTTTGGAGTGCAATTTGAATTTGTAAATGTATTTGATTTAAGTTTTTCGTTTTAAATAAATTAATTTAATTTTCAATGCAAAATCACTAAAGCAAGAATATTCACTGATCCCTCAGCCCAGGGGTTGCTGATGTAATTGGATATAGCAATATATATATATATTGTGAAGGAGGGAACAAAACGAATTTATTCACACACATGATGTATTTTCCCGGACAGCGAAATACCCGTCCTGTAGAGAATGCACAGATGAAGCAGGTTCTTTGCCAGAGAGATGTTGTCCTTCACAACTGTTGTAAAACCATCTTTCAAAAAGTTGAACAACACACATTTTAATTGCACTTTTTTTATTCCAGTTTCATTAGAATTTTTAGTTAAAATAAATAAAAAATAAAGTTTAAGTTTGAAATCAAGGTGTCTTGCTTTATTGTGTAGGCTTAACCCTAACCCTGCTTAATGAAAATTACCCCATAGTACCCCCTAGCATCCAACCAGCAGTAATACCGGTGTTCGTCGTTTTTATGTGGAGTATTTTCTGCGACCAACCAATCAAAACTTGGTCGACCAAGACTCTTCTCATGGACTAACCTTTGGTCGACTATCAGGGGGCAGCCCTAGAAAACACAGACAAATTAATTACATATTAGCAAAACCAATTAACAGTGAATAAAGAGAAAAGGTTGGAGAAAGGAAATATTCCAAGACCACCTACTTGAATTTTCTGACACTGTGCTGCAGTGCTTTGACAGGAATATCAGTGCTAAGTGCAGATACCTACCATCAAATCTCTCCCTCTCTCTCTCTCTGCGAGCTCAGTGCCCACCTTTGATACTAGCTGAGGTAGTTTAAGAAGAGACAGATCATTTTGTGGTAGAGACAGGGCCTTGTTTGTAAGGGTGTAGAAAGGTGAGGTTTCTTGCTGAAATGCTGTGACTACATGTTCAAAACTGTATCCTGAGGAGTTGTCAAGCTTGTCTTGTCTTTTGCATTGAGTGATTGCAGGTCTTGTACGGCTTTTTCCTTGAGGTTCTCTCTTGGGTGATGACATGGTTCAAAGTCTAAGACATCTCAGATTGCAATGAACCAGTATTTTGTGAGGGATTTTTCTTTTAATTTCAAACCCATTTTCTGAAATAATAATAATAGTAATAATAATAATAATGCACACAGATAACTACAGTATTATTTATATTGTTCACTGAACAATAAAGTAATCAAACCTTTAAAAATGTTCAGTGTATATGTTTGCACTTGAAGCTGAGCAGATAAAGCACATAAAAGTTGTATACTTCACTATGCTAACCACAGTTTCCGTCAAAATACAGTAGATACTTTGTTATTTTATTTACCAGAGTAAACCCATAATAATTTAACAAATGGATCTCCCTCAAACAAAGATTTTTTTATTATCATTAACCATTTTTATTGATTCCATTCAACAAATTAAATAAACATAACAGAAAATGCAGAATCAAATTAATTGGTCATAAATATTTAGAAACATAAAAAAATAAAATAAAAAAAACATAAAAAGTATACTTTCAAAAAACAATACAATTGCACACACACATTTAAAACTACAGATCCCTCTCCACTGCCCCTCCCCGAGAGCCTTCCAAAAAGGCCAAATATCTGCCCCATTTTTTATCAAATAAGCCCAGATTGCCCAGCCTTCTATACATCTCCTCAAATGTCGCTACCCTGCCCATCTCTGTGCACCACTCTTGAAATGAGGGTGATCCAGCTGACTTCCATCCCCTAAGAATAACCCATCTGCCGATCATAACACTGGCCAGGACCCAATTATTTATCCCCTATATTAATGACCGCCCCATCACCTAAAATACAGAGTCTGGGGCAAAATTAAATTTGAGTGCCCAATACGTCACACATAAAACTCTGAACCATCAACCAAAACTCTTGGATCTTAACACATCACCAAAAAACATGGGTCGTGTCCCCATCTTCTGATTGGCATTGCCAGCAGGTGGGTGTGTCTTTAAGACTGAGCCTATACAATCTAGAGGGGTCCAATAGAATTGATGTAAAATCTTAAATTGCAGAAGTTGCACCCTTGCATCTCTAGATGTAGACTTCACATTTTTTAGAATCCTAGCCCACACTCCCTCCTCCAATACCAAGTTTAAATCTTTCTCCCATAATCTCTTGAAAGAAGCCGAAGCTCCATCCCCCAGACTCTGTATTAACAGGGAGTAAATACATTGATGCCTTATGATCTTTTCCAAAAGCAGTAATCACCACTTCCAGAGTATCTGCCACTTTAGAGGGGTGTATGCTACTCCCAAAAATAGTACAGAGCAGGTGCCGCCTGTAAATACTCTTCGGCCTCAGGAATTCCGACAATATGGACGTTATTCCGCCAGCTACAGTTCTCGATGTCCTCCAACTTCTCCCAGACACACTCCAAATCCACCTTGGTTGCTAGCGGATTAACAGATAATCGATCTGTAACCATCTCAGAGAACTTCGCCTCCATGGCAGTGATCGATCGACGTATCACAGCAACGACCTTCGTCAGCATTGCCGACATGTTCAACATCTCTCGCCGCATTTCTCGCACTTCCCTGACTAAATCGACTCCCTGGCTCACGGCCCTCTTAGGGGTATCCGCTTGAGCAAGTAAGTGTCTTTTAATGTCTCCAGAGCGTGAGGATTTTGAATTCTTTGACATATTGTTCTCCTAGAACAGTTATGAAACAGAGTGTATCGAATCTCACCAGTTTATATCATATATCAAAAGTGTTAAAACTAGCAAAGTGTGCAAATCTTGCCGTTCACACGTCCGATCCTCGCAAGTCTCAGTTGCCTCCGCTTCTCAGACCGTCAATCCACGCATCTTATCACGTGGCTCGTTGTGCATGACACCACAGAGACTCCACATGTGGAGGCTCATGCTACTCTCCACAATCTATGTACAACTTCCCATGTGCCCCATTGAGAGCAAGAGCCACTAATCGTGACCACAAGGAGGTTACCCCATGTGACTCTACTGTCCCTAGCAACCGGGCCAATTTGATTACTTAGGAGACCTGGCTGGAGTCACTCAGGACACCCTGGATTCAAACTCATGACTCAAGGGGTGTTAATCAGTGTCAATTCTCACTGAGCTAGCCAGGCGCCTATTAAACTGACGTAAGTATTTGTCTTACCTGTGATCAAACCTCAGCACATCAGTGTTTAGGACTTCGGTGCCCATAGGAACAGCAGCAAACTAACTCAAACTTTACATTTAGCTCAAATAAATACTGTATACAAAATTATACACGCAAATAAATATTATATATATATATATATATATATATATATAATTTCAAAAATATATACTAATCTAGAAAAGTATCACAATTTACACTTTGAAGCAGGTCAGTTAAAAAGCCCTAAATATGAGAGCAACATAGTGACCTAGGAATAGTAAAATCAGCACTGGTTTGGAATGATTTGTACCTCATGGGGTGGAAAGTGATGTCACACAGCCAAAAAAATAATGTCTAATATATCAAACACCGAACCAGCACAAATGTAAATTTTTTGAATGGTATAGATTTGGTAAAGATTTAATTATATGGGGAGCCAACTTCACGGAGGTGCTTTAGTACAGGATCTGGCAGTATTCTTCATCGGCTTGGTACCTCAAGCGGTGAAGTAGGGTGAGGTAAATGGCGGTTGCTGCGTGTTTCAGTTTCGGGCGCGGGTCGGGAGGCTGGTTCTGTTGACAGTATCACGATTACCAGCTCCCATCCTGGACACATATCACTGTGCACACTCAGGTAGGGCCGCGTTCAGCATTTCACAGCAACAGTGAATGAGCCATCATTAACTTCTGATATGTTTCGCATCCGTTTCTTAAGTGCAGGATTCTTTTTTTTTTTTTTTTTATTGAAAAAAAAATATCAAAACAAACAATACAAATACAATACAACATTTCAAATGCTGGGGGGAGGTGTTTTATAACTGAATTGAAAGTTCATTGGTTGCTTTCACAAGTCAACAGTCCAATGGCATTTTTAACTCGATTCTCAATTGAAGAAAGGGAAAAGGAAAAAACATTGGCAAATGGATAAGGAAAAGCAATTGGCAAATGAATTTAGAAAAGCAATTGCCAAATACCTTTTTAAAATGCTATTTAAAATGTGCATTTAAAGTGCAATCATGTACAAATTTTTTGCTACATTTAATGACATTTTAAATATGAAATATGATTTATTAATGCCCAATTGTATTGTTAAATATAATTACATTTTTAAACATATATTAAGTAAACACATTTAAATGTGTCTTTTTATTTGTCCATTTAAAAATGGACTTATTTATTCAAGTTTTTATTTTCAAATTAATAGATTGATAATTTATTCCTTCATTCTTTTTTAATTGGCACTCTGGGTTTCAGCAGGTATGGATTGACAAATGGTAAAAGGAAAAGTCAAAAAATAAAGCAACTGGAAAATGGATGATGAAAAGCAATTGCCAAATGCTTTTTAAAATGCAATTTAAAAGGTACATTTGAAAATGACTTATTAATGTGCTGTTTTATTGCTAAATATAAGTACATTTTAAAACATAAATTAAACACATTTAAATGTGTCTATTTGCCCATTTATAAATTGATTTATTTATTCACTTTTAAATGTGTCTATTTATGTGTCCATTTAAAAATTGGTTTATTCACATTTTTTTCTTCGTCAAATTAATAGACTGATAATTTATTCCTTCATTCTTTTGTAAATGGCACTCCTGGGCTTCCATACAATACAAGTCAAGCACAACCGACAGAATTTGTGGTACAGTATTGATTATAACAAATATACATTTTGACTTACGCCTCCTTTCAAAAAGCAAAAATCTTAGTTACATGAGGCACTTGCAATAGAAGTGAATGGGGGCCAATCTGTAAACGGTAAAATACTATTTCAAAAGTATAGCCACAAGACATAATATGTGTGGTAGCATGATTTCAGTGTGATAAAAATGGTTACTAACCTTTTCTGTGTAAAGTGCTATATCATTTTACAACTTCATTGCAATGATGATGAAATGTCAACAAACCCTAAAATGACTGTAAAAACGATGCTTTAAACAACTTTAATGCTAAAATAATACGTTTTAACAGAATTTTTTTTTAATTAAATTATAAGCTTTACATTTCTGACTTTAAACCCTCCAAAAATTGTCCCCATTCACTTCTATTGCAAGTGCCTCACAATCCTTGTGAACCTAAAAGAGCTTGATTCGTAAATAAACATTTTAAGAGAAATTTTGAAATATTGTACTTTGCCAAAGGATAAAACAATGTAACTTATGTGATGTTAGCAAGCAAAGATGCTCTCCGTCAGAAAACAGCATTAAAAAAAACCAATCACACAGACTTCATATACACAAATAATAAAAAGTTTTAATTTTAACAGAACTGGTATAGATAACTGTCATCTACTGGTAAAATATACAAAACTAAAATCCCCAGTAACCATATAACAGTGTAAAAATAAAAAATAAAAAGACAGCAGTTTAATGTTGTATTTTCTCAGAATTCAGTCATTTTCTTATGTGTATCTGCTTTCTTCTGTTCTCTCTGGATGGACTGCTCCTGAGCCTTCAACTGCTCCAGCAACTTGCGAGAGGCACTGAGTTTCTCCTCTATTCGACTGACCACTGTAGCATCCCTGAGGATGAGAGAAAGCACAAGACTAAACAGAAGCTTGAAAATAAACTGAGAAAGAGAATAAAATAATAAGGATATTGAGAGAGAGTGAGTAACAAAAGAAGGGGCAATGTAAAGGAAGAGAGAAGAGTCTACCTTCCATTTCGTCTACTGAGAGACTCTGTGAGCCTTTTGATTTCTTTCTCCGTCTGAGCTACTTTTTCTGTGGCTTGGAAGAGACGAACATTCAGGGAGCGTTTGGTGCTCTTTCCGCCCCTGTAGGCCTCTGCACCAGTGACTGATGAGCTTGAATGTGATGCAGGCTGAGCATTACCACCAAGCTTAGAGTTCAGAAAATCAAAAACATTATGACGTGTTGATGTGGAGATTTTTGTCTTTTTAGCCTTCGGTTTATGAAAGGATGGGTTTTTCTTAGCAATTGCAGCTGCAGTCTTTTTCTGAGTGAGCTCGGCACACTGGTCCAACGAGCGGCCTTTCGGAAGAGCCACTGCTTGAACTGGCTCTACACGACCAGAGAGTGTTTTCCCCAAGCCTATGATACACAGAAATACATGCTCTAAATCTTTGCAAAGCATACGGTATATGGCCAAAAGTACCGTTTTTTTCTGAAAAATAAAGTCGCAGATAAATATTAGTCACTCCTTGTCAAAATCACATTGTTCAGAAAAAAAAAACAAACAAAAAAATACAGTATAAGTACTGATAGCACTGACGGCCTGACAGAGGTTGCATGCAGCAGACATTATGACTCGGGAGCAGCCGCTCAGTATATCTAGATGTGCTACCTGAAGATTATCTCAAAATCTATTCATCATATCACACTGTATTTGGGCTCATTTTAATCAGGAACATCTGCTTTAAATAATCGTGAGTAACAGTTTTTCATATTATGTTTATGTTTAATAAAGAAAACATGACAAATAAGCCATTTCTGTTTATAACTAGTGTGACTGCTGTGTGCATTTTCCATTTCCCTTTTTGATTTGTAACTAGTAGCACCTAATAAACATGCAAAAAAAACAAACAAAAAACTATAGCAAAAAGGTTTCCTAAAAATTGTTGGCAACATATGTGGACAGCAGAACTAAGTTGAGAAATTTTAAATAATACCAAGTTATAGAAAGTCAGACTTTAAAAAAAAAATCTAATTGTTTATTGTTTCCAGGAGTGTTGGTTAAAGGAATAGTTCACACAAAAATGAAAATTTTCTCATGATTGACACCTTTAAGCCATCCCAGATGTGTATGACTTTCCTTCTTCAGCAGAACTGAAGTAAAGATTTTTATAAGCACATTTCACATTTCTGTTCGTCCATACCATGCAAGTGAATGGGTGCCATCAGGCTGCTGGCTATTTGACGGTCCAAAAGGTATATTTAGGCAGCATAAAAGTAATTCACATGACTCCAGTTGATCATTTAATGTCTTCAGACACAATTCTATAGGTTTTTGTAAAAAATAGATAATTAAAACCTTATTAAAATGCTACCTGCTAGAAGTTGACGCGTGATGTAGCGTGACTGCAGGTTCAAGCGAGAAGTCAGAAGCACGCTGTTTGTTTACAACAGAGGAACAAACGTCACGTGAGAGTTAGGTCACTTCAACCAGCATCTCAGCGCTGACTGGAAGTAACGATTTAAAGTTAAAAACGTTTTAATTATTGATTTGTATCTTACACAAACCTATCGATTTGCTTCAGAAGACATTAGTTGATCGACTGGAGTCGTGTGGATTACTTTTATGCTGCCTAAATATGACTTTTGGATCGTCAAATAGCCAGCAGACTGATGGCACCCATTCACTTGCATTGAATGGATAAACAGAGCTGAAATGTGCTTATAAAAATCATTTCGGTCCTGCTGAAGAAGGGAAGTTCTACACATCTGCGATGGCTTACAGGTGATTCAATCATGAGAGAATTTTCATTTTTGAGTGAACTATTCCTTTAAATTAGCATAACTGTTTCTGATACAAGTAATGGCCAGCATCATCCAATCACTGCCAACCATGTTAAAATAAAATTATACATTATTAATTCTGAATCTATGTACAGATTACCACTGTCCAATGTCTGCCCAACATGTTGAGTGGACCAAACCAAACCTGCAGCCTGAAACTGAACTTTTGGGTGGATTTTAGGAGTGAATGCACTTAGCTGCATTAGAGAGCTATAGAATGCTGATTTAGTGAATAACTTAACCTCCATTGTGCTGTCTGTCTGCACTGGTCTCAGAACAGTTCGAAATGCACCTTATTTTCATCCTAACTTCACATAAAGCAACCTCTGAAAGCAACATTTTTCAGCTTTTGGATAAACACATCGATTTTCAATGTGATAATGCACAGTAAATATAGGATTTCTAAGGTAAAAATGCACTAAAGTGGCATTTTGCAATAAATTGCTCAAATGTTTTAAATGGCATATCGGATGAACCTAGATGAAACTCTAATCTTTTGACTCAAATAGGTTTCAGTGTAAAAAAGTAATTTGATTTCATACCAAATGTAGTTTTGTTAGCGTTTCTCTCAAAGACAAACTCCGCTGTGGTCGGTGCCATATTTTGTCACATGACTCCGTGCGTTGAAAGTTTAACACTTTACTGACAGCCCAGTGTCTTCTGAACTGAGATCAGTCGGTTTAACTAATTTAAATTATGCATTGAGTATAGCGAAGCCAAAATACATTGTCCACGCATATGTACGCAGGGCCACACGAGGATACAAATAAAACAGATTTTAGTCTGTGAGTGAAACAATATGCATGTTGTATTCTATTCATTGAATAACTTTAACGACTGTTGGATATTTCTAACCCTATTTACTATTCACTAATCATTTGGTTGACAGGTTTGGCTATTCCAGTTATTTCTGGGAGGACATTTCTTAATGGACCTCACTTTGTGCACTGGGGCGCTCCCCAAATTGCTGCAACAAAGTTGAATGTCACTGTATGGAGTAGCTGGAATAGTCAAATCCATTAATTCAAAGGTGGTGTCCACATAATTTTGGCCATTTAGTGTATTCATAAGATCTGCTCTGATGATTTTTACACTCTTATGTTTGATAGTGCCACCTACCTTTCCCAAGCTCATAACCCATTTTCAGCAAGAGCTTTGAGCCAATGCCACGTGTGTGAGCCTCCCAACCACAAAACTCTTCACTGTTTACCTTGGTCATATCCTCCTCTCTAGATGAAGTAAACACTGTAAGCACATATAAAGTTAATTTGACTTACACAAAAATGCATCTTATAATTGTTATACTGCAGGTAGACATCTTAATACATGTTAATAATTTTTACAAATATTTACAAATTTTCCGAAAATTTCCATATTGCTCGATTGCTCACATTTAACACTTACACACTTACATTTTTGTTATTGTAGTTTTATCACAGATGGGTAAATTGCAAAAAAAACATGTCTAGGTTAAAAAATAAATAAAAATAATTATAATTTGTATAATGAAATTAAGCCTAGTATAGCCACCATAACACTGGTCAGGATCATCCTCAGAGTCTGAGGAGGAGGAGGAGGATGAGGAATACTCTTCCTGACGTAGAGGAGGGATGATCCCATCAGCTTCCAGCACAGCCTCCTTCAACAGCAGCGAGTCAAATTTCACTGTGTAAAAACCACCTTCAATCTCTGGAGAAAAAGGAAGCAGGACGTCTTATTGTACACTCTTGTGCTGTCAGCTGTTTTATTTGCCTGTGTGCATGTACTGTTGTGTTTTTGTTCAGTCTATGTTTGATGCTGCTGCTATTTTCCTTTTAATTTGGCACTGGGCATCAATAAAGTATCTCTCTATGTATTGTAGATACTTGATGGGGAGGGTAACACACAAAATGATATCATGTAGCAATCTCTGTTTTTTTGTTCTTTATTGATGTTGGTGAAATAACTTGTGTTGCACCTGATATTCTGGCCGGGTACCAGATGCCATCTTCATGCTTGGCCAAACATGCGGAGCCGGACTCCATGTTACTAATATCTGCCTCCACAAAGTCCCTTAGTTCTGATACACACACCACCTCGCCATGAGAGTACCTGACAGACAAACAAACACACATGCACATCATTACCATTTTAGTATCTTTTCATTTGTCATTTCTGCCCCCCTAGATACATAATGGATCAGCCGGACTGGGAGAAAAATAAAACCACTGGCTTAAACCAATGCCGATGGAGTGAGTTTTTGGTGCAGGACTACCTGATTGTCCAAAAACAGCCCTTAATTTTTGCTATTTAATTCGGTGCTGCTAGTGGTGCAGTTGACCGTATCATGGCTGACCCTGCACTCTGACCCCAGCTTAGCTGGGATATGTGAAAAAAAAAGAATTTCACTGTATATGTGCAAAACGTATAATGTGTGATAAATAAATATAATTATAATTATTATAATTATAAATTATAAATTACCTTTAAAGTAAACAGAGTATGGTTTAGGCAGCGATATGGATAATATGAATAGAATTGTCTGCTTCAACATGCTTCATTTCCAGTCAAATGTTAAAACTTTGACAGCTACAAATATCAAACTGCCTCAAAACTACCTATTAAATGCTTACACCAAAACTGAAAGTAAAAGTTTGAAAGTTTAGCTCAACTAGTAGAGCATGGTGCTACTATAGCAACACCAATGTACAGCTTGAATGCACTGCAAGTCTCTTTGGATAAAAGTGTCAGCCAAATGCATAAATGTAATTTTTAACTTTAAAACTTATGCT
The DNA here is from genome assembly GCF_019703515.2 of Myxocyprinus asiaticus. NCBI lineage: Eukaryota > Metazoa > Chordata > Actinopteri > Cypriniformes > Catostomidae > Myxocyprinus > Myxocyprinus asiaticus. The sequence continues at coordinate 18,272,261 of NC_059378.1, read as the reverse complement.
GCTAATTTGTAATTTGTTTCTGTACCTGCAGTTGTCCATGAAACGACACTTGCCCTCAAGGTAGAATCCACAGGGTTTCATGGATTTGTTTGTGGGATGGAGGTAAAGCACCCGGACTAGGGCCTCTTCCCCTTCTGGCTCCTCAGAGCAAACCACCATGGCGTTGTGGTACTCTAGGGTTCCCCAGGAGGTACGGTAGGGTGCACACACTTTTGTTCCGCTTAAATCCTCCTCTTCATCTGGTTCAGACTGGTTCTCTTCTTGTTCCTCATCTTCATCATCAGGTTCAGCATTTTGTCTGACCTCAGCAGTGTTCTCTGACAGTTCAGCATAGAAAGCTGCAAACTCATTCTCCAAACTGTTTTCTTTAGTCGTTTCTTCAGTAACTGATGCTACATTTTGGTTCCTTGAGGATTCCTCTAAGGAAGCCAGCAACTGGCTTTTTTTCACCGATACTAGACTGGACTCTGTTAGTTCAATGAGCTGCTGCAGATCTTCCTTGAGCTTCAGCAGATCAGCTTGCTCAGCAGAACCCAGACCTGCAGCTAACGCCAGATCCACCTGCTGAAGCTGAGCGTTGTAGGTCTTGATGGCTTCTTCCAGGCTGCTTTCATCCATGGTGACAATCAGATCCTGTCTACATGACAGGAGCTTACTGTGGTAGAACTACAGAAACAGATCAACTTTAAAGTGATGTAATCAGCAGCAGTACCATGCAAAGGATGTGTCTTGTACAGAGCATAAGCTAAGCACAGTATCATTTCTGATCAATTCAAAGCTAAATGTCATACTTCTAAAACACTTTTGTCTAAATGCACTCTCCTAGCAAACCTAGCTTTGCAGATTAGCTATCAGGAGTTTCAGCATTATTACAGCATTTTTATTAAGCTGTCGCGTATCTGGCAGTATCTGGTGACTTTGTGTGACATATATTTATGTTATGTGGATAATATGTAATGAAGCCGGTTAGCTTTGAGGCTAACGTTACAAGCAAGTCCAACGCTTAACAAGCTCTCTAGCCAGTTTCTTGCAACCTTTATTCAAATACGTAATGTAACCACGCTTAATATAGTTGATAATCATGGTCTTACATTTTTAATCTTCCGTGGGTCGAATTCGCGGCATTGTTTTGCTTTTCTTTGGCTAAAGACAGTCCGGTTCTCTTTCGGTGTGTCTCATTGGGAGCCGTTCAACTTTGACCTCACTGTCGTCATCGATCAGCACTTCGTACCAGATTTCATCCCGGTTCATGATCCATTGTTGATTAATCCCAGCTTATGATTAATGTAGAATTTTTAATTGCTAAATATTTGCTTCTCTTTTTTTAAACCCATGGTTTGATTTTTTTGGTGTGGTTATTTGAGCAATACATAGTTCTTTGACGATTCATTTTCCTCAGTTAACCCCCCCCACCCTTTTTTTGTTTTTTAAAGTAAAAAATGTGCAAGCATAAACACTTTTCCTAAGAACAAAAATCTTAATAAATAAATAAATAGTTCACCCAAAATTAAAATTCATCATTTATTCACCCACATACCATCTTAGATGTGTATGACTTACACAGAACACAAAGATTATTAGAAGAATATCTCAGCTCTGTAGGTTCATACAATGCGAGTGAATGGTGACCAAAACTGTGAAGCTTAAAAAAACACACACACACACACACACACACACACAAAAAAGATCCAATTTGTTTTGGGTAAGAACAGATCAAAATATAACTCCTTTTTCACTATAAATCTTGACATCAGCAGTCTTTCTTTATTGATGTTGGTGAAATAACTCGTGTTGCACCTGATATTCTGGCCGAATACCAGATGCCATCTTCATGCTTGGCCAAACATGCAGAGCCGTACTCCATGTTACTAATATCTGCCTCCACAAATTCCCTTAGTTCTGACTGATACACACACCACCTCGCCATGAGTACCTGACAAACAAACACACATGCACATCATTACCATTTTAGTATCTTTTTATATGTCATTTCTGCCCCCCTAGGTACGAAATGGATCAGCCAGACTGGGTGAAAAATAAAACCATTGGTTTAAACCAATGCCGATGGAGTGAGTTTTTGGTACAGGACTACCTGATTGTCCAAAAACAGTCCTTAATTTTTGCTATTTAGTTCAGTGCTGCTAGTGGTGCAGTTGACCTTTAAAGTAAACAGAGTATGGTTTAGGCAGCGATATGGATAATATGAATAGAACTGTCTGCTTCAACATGCTTCATTTCCAGTCAAATGTTAAAACTTTGACAGCTCCAAATATCAAACTGCCTCAAAACTACCTATTAAATGCTTACACTAAAACTGAAAGTAAAAGTTTAGCTCAACTAGTAGAGCATGGTGCTACCAGAAAAAAAAAAACAGCATAAAAGTAATCTATATTACTCCAGTGGTTTAATCCTTCTGAATTGATCCAATCTGTTTTGGGTGAGAACAGATCAAAATATAACTCCTTTTTCACTATAAATCTTGACATCAGCAGTCTCCTAGGTGATCATGATTTCAAGCTCGATAACACTCCTAGCGCCATCTAACGCTCTGCGCATGCTAGAATGGATTAAACCACTGGAGTTAAATGGATTACTGCTGCCTTTGTGTTTTTTGGAACTTAAAAGTTTTGGTCACTTCATTTGAATTGTATGGTCCTACACAGCTGAAATATCCTTCTAATAGTCTTCATTTGTGTTCTGCAGACATCTGGGATGGCATGAGGGTGAGTAAATAATGAGAGAATTTTCATTTTTGGGTGCACTATCCCTTCAAGCCTACATGGCAGATGTATGTGTGCGTTCACTAAAATGACTAAAGATTTTCATTTAAAACAATTTTTAAAACCATATGTAAAACACAATTTAAAAATTAAGTGCACAAAGAATTAATTTAAGATCCAGTTTATTAATAAAGTATATTCTACAGTATTTATTGAAAAATAAAAAATTACGTATAACTGACAATTATATGTCAGTAAAGCAACTTTGTTCTTTGAACATTATGCAGCAGAAATCTCTCATGTATGGTCTAAGTATAAAAAAAGAAAAAAAAAATGTGGAGATATTGATTCAATATCTCAGAGACCTCATTACAGCAGACAGGTCAGAATGAATGAAACTCAGCAACATTCAGGAGAAGAAAGATGATATCTTGCTTTGAGTCTTTCCTGCAGATAACTGAGAAGCTGTAAAGAAAGATAACATAATTAAGAACAGTTATAGAAATTATCTACTATCCTCGATGAAGAATAAAATATGAACATGTTTAAAAAGAATACCTTGATTTGGTTGATTTGATGTCATGTCTGAATCTTGATTTGTAACCGAATCATTTCCAGTCAAGGATTTTAACAGCTCACCAAACTTTTTCCTGTGCTGAGGTCGAATAAGCACTGCTAACCCTAAACCAAACCACAGACATTCATCCTCTTTTCCAAAAGATACTCATTCTTAAAAAATGGTTATGAATCAAAGAGAAAGGGACTAACGTGCAAGTAAAGCAATGTCTTCATCTCTCTCAGTCAATAAACTCACAACGGTTGACACCATCTGCTCATAATTGTTTGTCGCTTTGTACGCCTGCAAGGCTAGAAACATTTGACGTGTTTTCTCTGCACCGATTGCCTGTCTTATGTCTGACAGCAGAGACGAGCAGGACAAACCGTCATTGATGGATGCTTTTGGCTTCTGGTCTTCCCTTCTTACATTCACTGTCAAGGAATTTCACAAAACAAAAACCATTAAAAAAAACTGCTACTGAAATGATCAGAACATGTTTTAAGTCTATAACTGACTGCATCTACACAGAATGATGAGGAGGAGACTGTAGCACCTTTTCAGTAGGCATTTACTGTTGGTACGACTAAATACTGGCACAAAAACATTAAGTCAAGTTTGTTGCTAAACTTCAACATACCTCCAATTTTACCCTCCCCTCCATTCAGCTCTATGGTTCCCAGGTGAGAACCACCTTGGTTCAGCTGTTGACTCGAATCCAGTTGCTCGCTGGCTGAACTTGCATGTGACGTCTCCTCTTTCGCTTAAAACGTTAAATCATTACAGAGCAATTTTACTTGTGATTATGCATAAGAGAATATACAGTAGGGTCCAATAGTCAGAGACCATTATGACCATTATGCAAATATTCAGGTTATTTCCAGGTTTAAAAAAAAAAAAAAACGACATCCCAGATTTTCAATTTGATCTCAGATTGTTGGACCACTTTTCTGTTTGTGTTACCTGTGTTTTGCCTGAGAGCCTCTCTCTCCTCCCTGGACAGCGAATGCTCAGGTTTATAGCCACAGCCTTCACCTGTTAGGTGCAAGCAATGTTCATTGAACTCATTCTTATGATGTGGCCGGATGAACTGGTAAAGACCTTAAGAAAATATAAAGTCAGGGTTATAAAGGCAAAAGTACCTTTTTCCCCTCTGTTTTGTTTTTAAAATAACTGAAATTTAAATGAAGGTGCTCTTAAGTGCAACCCTTATATATTTGATTTCAGTTACGATAACAGATCATTAATGGGGATGGGAAATATTTGTAGGAAATGTTAGCAAAATACAAAGAGGAATGGAAATGAGATCGATATGTTGAGGTTTTGCACCTCTAAGAAGACTGTGAGTGTTGGGGTCTTGTATGAGGGGTTCAGTCACATTAGTGAGAAGGTCATGGAAGTCATCTGTTGCCTTGTATGCCTGCAGAGTCTCCATGATGAGTTTAAAGTTCTCATGACTCAGGCATCTTCTCAGCTCTATCATGAAGGCCTTGCCAGTCTTTGCAGAACAGGAAGCCACCACTTTCTAAAATACAGCAACCGGAAGACATAAAATACATATACTCTAACAAAAAACTAAATAGAAGGTGGCCTGATCATTTTGAAGCCCAAATACATTTTTATTGGTAATTTGCTAGGGGGTTACAGATACTGTATGTTGAGATTAACTTTTTATATTTTGTGGCATATTCAGATACCCTACTCTATTTATATATACTGTATATCATTTTCTGTCTCTCCTATGCTTTATTGTGCTGACTGAAATCTATGTTTCTAAATATTTTCAGAGATCTATTGTAGATGTTGATACAGTTGAAGTCAGAAGTTTACATGCACTTAAGTTGAAGTCATTAAAACACTTTTTTTTTTTAACCACTCCACAGATTTCATTAGCAAACTATAGTTTTGGCAAGTCTTTTAGGAAATCTACTTTATGCATGACATGGTAATTTTTCCAACAACTGTTTACAGACAGATTGTTTCACTTTTAACTGACTATATAACAATTACACTGGGTCAGAAGTTTACATACAATAAGTTAACTGTGGCTTTAAGCAGCTTGGAAAATTCCAGAAGATGATGTCAAGCCTTTAGACAATTAGCCAATTAGCTTCTGTTAGGCTAAATGGAGTCAATTGGAGGTGTACCTGTGGATTTATTTTAAGGCCTACCTTCAAACTCAGTGCCTCTTGACATCATGGGAAAATCAAAAGAAATCAGCCAAGACCTCAGAAAAAAAAAACTGTGGACCTCCACAAGTCTGGTTCATCCTTGGGAGCAATTTCCAAACGTCTGAAGGTACCACGTTCATCTGTACAAACAATAGTATGCAAGTATAAACACCATGGGACCACGCAGCCATCATACTGCTCAAGAAGGAGATGCATTCTGTCTCCTAAAGATGAACGTAGTTTTGTGTGAAAAGTGCAAATCAATCCCAGAACAACAGCAAAGGACCTTGTGAAGATGCTGGAGGAAACAGATAGACAAGTATCTATATCCACAGTAAAACGAGTCCTATATCGACATAACCCGAAAGGCTGCTCAGCAAGGAAGAAGCCACTGCTCCAAAACTGCCATAAAAAAGCCAGACTACAGTTTGCAAGTGCACATGGGGACAAAGATCTTACTTTTTGGAGATATGTCCTCTGGTCTGATGAAACAGAAATTGAACTGTTTGGCCATAATGACCATCGTTATGTTTGGAGGAAAAGGGTGAGGCTTGCAAGCCGAAGAAAACCATCCCAACTGTGAAGCATGGGGGTGGCAGCATCATGTTGTGGGGGTGCTTTGCTGCAGGAGGGACTGGTGCACTTCACAAAATAGATGGCATCATGAGGAAGGAAAATTATGTGGATATATTGAAGCAACATCTCATGACATCAGCCAGGAAGTTAAAGCTCGGTCGCAAATGGGTCTTCCAAATGGACAATGACCCCAAGCATACCTCCAAAGTTGTGGCAAAATGGCTTAAGGACAACAAAGTCAAGGTATTGGAGTGGCCATCACAAAGCTCTGACCTCAATCTGATAGAAAATTTGTGGGCAGAACAGAAAAACATGTGATCAAGGAGGCCTACAAACCTGACTCAGTTACACCAGTTCTGTCTGGAGGAATGGGCCAAAACTCCAGCAACATATGTAAACTTCTGACCCACTGGGAATGCGATGAAAGAAATAAAAGCTGAAATATATAATTCTCTCTACTATTATTCTGATATTTCACATTCTTAAAATAGTGATCCTAACTGACCTAGAGTTTAAATGTATTTGGCTAAGGTGTATGTAAACTTCTGACTTCAACTGTATATTGTAAATGGCCCTAAATCTTTAATCTATTTTAGTCCCTGTACAACTATCCTGTGGTTGCATTACAAAAGCTTATCAACAGCAATTTTGCATCTTGAGGTAGTCTTTAAATTTGGTCCAATGGACCCAACACCACGCTGCACACTTCAAAAATTCAATCAAGACAAAACAAATCCCTCACCCGATCTTGAACCACTTTAATTTTCCGTTTCCCACCCTTCGATTCATCATCCAGACGTTTGTCATGCTGGAGAGAAAGAGTGGACAAGCGACTCGCCTGCAGGGTCAAAGACCAGTGAGAGAAAGTACAATTAATGAAAAGATTATCATATTGTAATGTTATGGAATATGATAAATTGCGACAGACCTGCACAACGAGCTAACTTGATGAAAGAAGAAATATGTGTGAAGCAAGTACAAAGAAATCAAAGGAACCATTCAACCTTCAGATCATAATTTCCCAGGCAATTCTTTAAAAAAAAAAAAAAAAAAAATCAATTTATTCTGCAAAAATATAATTTTGTAAGTTATTAACTTCAAATTTCTCTGAGCAAAGTGGAGTCTGGTGCCCAGACAAAAATATACACTGGCAAAATACTGATTCATGTAGGAAAATAACTTTGAATTACACAAAGTTTGTCAATCTCAACAGTTTTTGAATGAAACAGTCATTGAGAAATCATTATTAATTTAATATATACATTCACATAAAAATACATATAAATCCATAAATACATATTAGGGCTGTCAACAGAAATGAGAATCTAAATTTCTAATTTTTCAATGAAATATTACCAAAATCCAAATTATTAATTATATCATTAAAATTTTAAAGACATTATTTCAGGTAGGGGGAAAAATTAAGACATCGGATTTTTAAATCGAAATAGTCTCCTACGTCCACAAGTAGGTGCAACAAATCAATATAAACACATATAGTACATTAAATAGGGCCCCATGATTTCTGCGATACGGAAAACAAAGACGGAATCGCGGAATCCAGTCATAAAAATGGAATTAACATAAAATGTGTAATGTCATGGAATTTGACATATTTGGGATAAAAGAGAGAAACAACCATCAAAAACAAACAGAAACTGTAAGGGCTTCACTCCAAAATAAATGCTTCCCCCAAAATAAAAGCTCAATTTAACTAGATGTGAAATTAAAGACATTTCGACAGAAATACATCACTGGTTGTTAACAAATGCGAAAAAAATGACAAAATTTTAAAGATTTAAAGTCTTTAAATACAAATGTAAAACAAGAAAAGAAATGCTTCAATAGACGGTTCTATGTTAAATTAGTGTTGCACTCCACCTCTGGGGGCCATTCACTCTGAATGTGACCATCTTTTTTCTGTAAGCATGCGCTAGAGGGAAGTCTGACTGTTTCGTCGTTTGCTATTTTTTTCCCCCCAGAGTCTCATGCAGTCACAATGCATTTTTTAGACACTTTGTATACTTAAAAGTAAACACAACCTTTAAAAAGTGTCTCGAGTCACCCGGGTTCTATTTATATATATATATATCAGTTGAAGTCAGAAGTTTACATACACCTTAGACAAATACATTTAAACTCAGTTTTCCACAATTCCTGACATTTAATCATAGAAAACATTCCCTGTCTTAGGTCAGTTAGGATTTCTATATTTTAAGAATGTGAAATGTCAGAATAATAGTAGAGAGAATAATTTATTTCAGCTTTTATTTCTTTCATCACATTCCCAGTGGGTCAGAAGTTTACATACACTTTGTTAGTATTTGGTAGCATTGCCTTTAAATTGTTTAACTAGGGTCAAATGTTTTGGGTAGCCTTCCACAAGCTTCTCACTATAAGTTGCTGGAATGTTGGCCCATTCCTCCAGAGAGAACTGGTGTAATGGATGAGGTTTGTAGGCCTCCTTGCTCGCACACGCTTTTTCAGTTCTGCCCACAAATGTTCTATCAGACTGAGCTCAGGGCTTTGTGATGGCCACTCCAATACCTTGACTTTGTTGTGCTTAAGCCATTTTGCCACAACTTTGGAGGCATGCTTGGGGTCATTGTCCATTTGGAAGACCCATTTGCGACCGAGCTTTAACTTCCTGGCTGATGTCCTGAGATGTTGCTTCAATATAGCCACATGATTTTCATTCCTCATGATGCCATCTATTTTGTGAAGTGCACCAGTCCCTCCTGCAGCAAAGCACCCCCTAAACATGATGCTGCCACCCCCATGCTTCACAGTTGGGATGGTGTTCTTTGGCTTGCAAGCCTCACCCTTTTTCCTCCAAACATAACGATGGTCATTATGGCCAAACAGTTCAATTTTTGTTTCATCAGATCATAGGACATTTCTCCAAAAAGTAAGATCTTTGTCCCCATGTGCACTTGCAAACTGTAGTCTGGGTTTTTTATGGCGGTTTTGGAGTAGTGGCTTCTTACTTGCTGAGCAGCCTTTCAGATTATGTCGACATAGGACTCGTTTTGCTGTGGATATAGATACTTGTCTAATCATTATCTATAGCATCTTCACAAGATTTGCTGTTTGCTGTTGTTCTGGGATTGATTTGCACTTTTCGCACCAAACTACATTCATCTCTAGGAGACATAATGCGTCTCCTTCCTGAGCGGTATGATGGCTGCGTGGTCCCATGGTGTTTATACTTGCGTATTATTGTTTGTACAGATGAACGTGGTACCTTCAGATGTTTGGAAATTGCTCCCAAGATGAACCAGACTTGTGGAGGTCCACATTTTTTTTTCTGAGGTCTTGGCTGATTTCTTTTGATTTTCCCATGATGTCAAACAAAGAGGCACTGAGTTTGAAGGTAGGCCTTAAAATACATCCACAGGTACACCTCCAATTGACTCCAATTAGTCAACTAGCCTATCAGAAGCTAATTGGTTAATTGCCTAAAGGCTTGACATCATTTTCTGGAATTTTCCAAGCTGTTTAAAGGCACAGTTAACTTGGTGTATGTAAATTTCTGACCCACTAGAATTGTGATACAGTTAATTAAAAGTGAAACAATCTGTCTGTAAATAATTGTTGGATAAATTACTTGTGTCATGCACAAAGTATATGTCCTAAACACCAAAAACTATAGTTCGCTAATATGAAATCTATGGATTGGTTAAAAAAATTTGTTTTAATGACTTCAACCTAAGTGTATGTAAACTTCTGACTTCAACTGTATGTATGTATGTATGTATATATGTATATACATATGAGGTATATATATATATATTTTATATATACACACACATACAGACATACACACACAGGCGGCCAAAAGTTTGGAATAATGTACAGATTTTGCTGTTTCGGATGGAAATTGGTATTTTAATTCACCAAAGTGGCATTCAACAGATCACAAAGTATAGTCAGAACATTACTGATGTAAAAAAACAGCACCATCACTATTTGAAAAAAGTCATTTTTGATCAAATCTAGACAGGCCCCATTTCCAGCAGCCATCACTCCAACACCTTATCCTTCAGTAATCATGCTAAATTGCTAATTTGGTACTAGAAAAATCACTTGCCATTATATCAAACACTGCTGAAAGCTATTTGGTTTGTTAAATAAAGCTTAACATTGTCTTTGTGTTTGTTTTTGAGTTGCTACAGTATGCAATAGACATTGTCTAGACATTGACATGGCATGTCTTAAGGTCAATATTACATTAAAAATGTCAAAAAAGAAACCACTTTCTCTAGAAACTCGTCAGTCAATCATTGTTTTGTAGAATGAAGGCTATACAATGCTTGAAATTGCCAAAAAACTGATTTCATACAAAGGTGTACACTACAGTCTTCAAAGACAAAGCACAACTGGCTCTAACAAGGACAGAAAGAGATGTGGAAAGCCAGATGTACAACTAAACAAGAGGATAAGTACATCAGAGTCTCTAGTTTGAGAAAGACGCTTCACATGTCCTCAGCTGACAGCTTTATTGAATTCTACCCGCTCAACACCAGTTTCATGTACAACTGTAAAGAAAAGACTCAGGGGTGCAGGCCTTATGGAAAGAATTGCAAAGAAAAATCCACTTTTGAAACAGAAAAACAAAAAGAAAAGGTTAGAGTGGGCAAAGAAACACAGACATTGGACAACAGATATTTGGAAAAGAGTGTTATGGATCTTAACCCCATTGAGCTTTTGTGGGATCAGCTAGACTGTAAGGTGCATGAGAAGTGCCCGTCAAGACAGCCACATACATTGCAAGTGCTACAGGAAGCGTGGGGTGAAATGTCACCTAAGTATCCGGACAAACTGACAGCTAGAATGCCAAGGATCTGCAAAGCTGTCATTGCTGCACGTGGAGGATTTTTTGATGAGAACTCTTTGAAGTAGTTCTGATTTTCTTCAAATTGTAATAGTAATTGTTCACATTATTAATGTCCTGACTATACATTGTGATCAGTTGAATGCCCCTTTGGTGAATAAAAGAACCAATTTCTTTCCATAAGAGCAAAATATGTACATTATTCCAAACTTTTGGCCGTCAGTGTGTGTGTATATATATATATATATATATATATATATATATATATATATATATGAATGATAATGAATAAAATTAATGATCAGAAATTAACATTTTGTCATCATTCAGCCTCATATCATTCTAATGTTGTATTATTTTATTTCTTCTGTACAATACAAGATCTTAGGCAGAATGTCAGAGCCTCTGTTTTCCATTCATGTAAAGTTGATGGTGATATACAGTATACTGCCAAGCTCCAAAAAAAACACACAAATGTTGTCCATATGGCTTGTACGTCAAGTCTTATGAAGTCAAAAGATAACTTTGTTTGAGGAACTGTCCTAAATTTAAGTTGTTGTTTATTGACAATCTTCCCCTCTGCCATAGCTCTCAAAACTCATTTGCGGTTGCATGTGAGAATCTATGCAGCTTGCTGTTAATGACGTCAAGCTTGGAGTATCGCATCTGAAGGCACTTTTTAATTGAAAACATTATGAATGGGATTTGACAGCTCCAATGTAGAGGAATATTATCAGTGAATTTAAATTTAAATTTTGGTCTGTTTGAGATTAAGTTATCATATGGTTTCAGAAGACTTGGAATATATAACTACTTTAAGATACATTTATGATGTTTTTTGTCATTTTTCAAGCTTGGCAGTATTTATCACCATCCAGTTTTGTTCTGCCTAACATAATATTTTGTGTTTCACAGAGAAGAGAAAATATGAGGTCAAAATGACACAAGTATGAGCAAATGATGACAAAATGTAAAATGTAAAAAAACAAGTACAAACATTCTCTCTTTACAGTAGCAATGTAATTCTAACTGAAATTTTACCCTTTCTTCCCCAACCAGGGCGTCTTCAGTCTCTTTGTTGGTGCTGTCATCCAGGGCGTCCAGCAGGCTGATTGGTTTCCTTTTACTTGTCATCTCCATCTCATATTGAATGCATAGTTTCGCTGCCCCGTCCCGTCCAGAATGCTCTTCTAAATTTAAAACATTAAGGTAATTTCAGTTTACACTATAGACTTACACTGAACTTAAAACACAACAATTTGTTAAAATCAATGCTCATAACACCCATCAAGCAACACAAATTATAATTTATGCAATTGTTTCAAATTATATATATTTTCATTTTCCAAATGATTTGAGTGCTCTGACCCACTAGCTGACCATATAGACAGGAAAAAAATAACATTACTAACATAAGTACAACAAACAGGGTTAAGGTACAGTCACACTAGACTATGTGCTCCAATCACATCCATTAACAAGCATGCGGACGCAGGATTTTCAGGACCATTTTCAAACCAAATTGCAAATTGTATTTGCAATTGCGTTTTCCATTTGTGGACAAATAAATTATAACAATCCAAATGCAATTGCAAATTGCATATTACCGTTTGCATTTTCATTTACACAAACGTACAAAGTCTGCCAAATTTCAATTGGAAAAGCAAAGTCCATTTGCAATTGCATTTCCTATATCTTACGAGTTATGACCCTGTCATATTGAAAAAGCAATATCAATTATCCCGTTTGCTATTTCACTTCCTCGACATCCCGTATGGAGACAATTCCCTCAATTCCCTTTGCACTTGCATTTCCGATGCCTTACAGAGACACCTGTCAATCAGTATTGGGGGTGGGAGTTTATACTGTGGGGCTTGTTTGTAATTGGAAGTGACATCAGTCACAATTGACCACATTTTAGAGCACCTGCCGCCTTGCTGTCAACAATGCAATTTTGACCCGGTGCGACTTATAGTCAGGTGCGACTTTATTTTAAAATAAAATAAAAGTACAAATACATAAATAAAAAAATAAATGTATTTGTTGTGGCATTGCAATAATTGATTTGCAAGAACAAATCTACAAATTGGAAAAGACACAATTTTGTTAGTTTTTCATTACCCAATTAGCTCTCGTCACCTGTGACCTCATTATACAGCATACCAATGTACTTGCGTTTTTTTGTATAGCCGTAGCAAACATTACGTTTAAACATGCTACTAAGACAGACAGAAAATAAGGACAAGTTCTTGAAAAGGAAAACTATTGACGATAGTTATGTGGGATAGTGGTGTGCCGTGGGATGTTTTAATCTTAAAGTGTGCTGTGGCAGAAAAAAGGTTGGGAAACACTGCCCTAGAGCGTGCCATCATATCCTTTTGCCTATATTCATTAAAGGGTCCTAAAAAGGCTGGAAAAAATAAAAGTAGAGGTGAGCTCACCCAACTTTCTCCTCTTTAGGCTGGGGACATGTGAGTCCAGAGCTTTGGCTTTTTGTGAGGTGTCACTGAGCCAGACAGTCTTAGTAGGAAAGCTGGAGTCAGTGCTGAGCGAGCTGGTGTCTGCCGCAGCCTGATTCTCACTACCCCCAGCTCTTCCTTTCCTCACAGGTACTGGTCTCTGTTACACAATACAAATAATGAATGTGCATGTGAGAACTACCATAATAGAATTTCATGGTACAAAATAGTCTTAGCCTTAAACAACAAACCCATGGACCACCCACAGTTTAATCACTGACCGTCTGATGCATACTGAACACAAAATTAGAAAGCACTCCAAACAGATTTCCCAACAGCAACACAAGTTTTTAATCAGTCAGCCAAGATATAAAATCACTTATATTTTATATAAAAACGAACTACTTGATTTGAGAATGATTGCCAGCTTTGTGGCTCTGAAAGATATTCCAAGTTTGTATGAGGCACTTGGCAAGCACATTAGATATTCAGCAGTTGACCTGACCTGTTTTCACATTAAAAATTGATTTAAAAATTATCTAAATACTAATATATTAAAATATTTAAAAATATTAATACACCTGGAATTTTATGAAGATTTTGTTTATTTTATGATGTAGCATTTTTACTATAAATTATCAACTTTCTCAATATGTCTCAGTTTCATCATGCAATTTTGAGCGGAATATGAAAATATATATTACACTAGTATGTCCCCAATGTTGAATAGCAACTAAGAACTTCATTTAATTAGTAATGATTTTGTTAAAATAAAATTAAAAAAGCATCTGGAATTATATCATAGGGGTCTATTGTTTTTTAATGACGACATTTTTAAATATATTTTCTCACTGATAAAGCTGTTATTGAGGAAGAGACAGACGGTCTCTTCATCTCTAAAGGCCCCGATATACTTTTGAAGAAGTAAAAAGGGGTAAAAAGAAGTTCGAAAGAGCAGAGCAACAGTATACTGTTTGCAAACATTCAGACACCCGCCACACTGGTGTGGGAAGTGTTTAGAAGTACAATTAAATATGAGGATGCTCTAGAATACATGTACTGTAAAAGCTTATCTAATGTAACATTAAAATGTGTTATCAATTACTTGATGCCTCATTCAATTAGGTCAGTAAAAGAAGCTATTTTAACCACTCGATGATGATTTAAAGTATTATACAGTGGTGTGAAAAAGTGTTTGCCCCCTTCCTGATTTCTTATTTTTTTGCATGTTTGTCACACTTAAAGGTTTCAGATCATCAAACAAGTTTAAATATTAGTCAAAGATAACACAAGTAAACACAAAATGCAGTTTTTAAATGAAGGTTGTTATTATTAAGGGAAAACAAAATCCAAACCTACATGGCTCTATGTGAAAAAGTGTTTGCCCCACCTGTTAAAACATAGCTTAACTGTGGTTTATCACACCTGAGTTCAATTTCTCTAGCCACACCCAGGCCTGATTACTGCCACACCTGTTCTCAATCAAAAAATCACTTAAATAGGACCTGCCTGACAAAGTGAAGTAGACCAAAAGATCTTCAAAAGCTAGACATCATGCCGAGATCCAAAGAAATTCAGGAACAAATGAGAAAGAAAGTAATTGAGATCTATCAGTCTGGAAAAGGTTATAAAGCCATTTCTAAAGCTTTGGGACTCCAGAGAACCACAGTGAGAGCCATTATCCACAAATGGCGAAAACATGGAACAGTGGTGAACCTTCCCAGGAGTGGCCGGCCGACCAAAATTACCCCAAGAGCACAGCGATGACTCATCCAAGAGGTCACAAAAGACCCCACAACAACATCCAAAGAACTGCAGGCCTCACTTGCCTCAGTTAAGGTCAGTGTTCATGACTCCACCATAAGAAAGACTGGGCAAAAATGGCCTGCATGGCAGAGTTCCAAGACGAAAACCACTGCTGAGCAAAAAGAACATTAAGGCTCGTCTCATTTTTGCCAGAAAACATCTTGATGATTCCCCAAGACTTTTGGGAAAATACTCTGTGGACTGACGAGACAAAAGTTGAACTTTTTGGAAGGTGTGTGTCCCATTACATCTGGTGTAAAAGTAACATCACATTTTAGAAAAAGAACATCATACCAACAGTAAAATATGGTGGTGGTAGTGTGATGGTCTGGGGCTGTTTTGCTGCTTCAGGACCTGGAAGACTTGCTGTGATAAATAGAACCATGAATTCTGCTGTCTACCAAAAAATCCTGAAGGAGAATGTCCGGCCATCTGTTCGTGACCTCAAGCTGAAGCGAACTTGGGTTCTGCAGCAGGACAATGATCCAAAACACACCAGCAAGTCCACCTCTGAATGGCTGAAGAAAAACAAAATGAAGACTTTGGAGTGGCCTAGTCAAAGTCCTGACCTGAATCATATTGAGATGCTGTGGCATGACCTTAAAAAGGCAGTTCATGCTCGAAAACCCTCCAATGTGGCTGAATTACAACAATTCTGCAAAGATGAGTGGGCCAAAATTCCTCCACAGCGCTGTAAAAGACTCATTGCAAGTTATTGCAAACGCTTGATTGCAGTTGTTGCTGCTAAGGGTGGCCCAACCAGTTATTAGGTTTAGGGGGCAATCGCTTTTTCACACAGGGCCATGTAGGTTTGGATTTTGTTTTCCCTTAATAATAACAACCTTCATTTTAAAAACTGCATTTTGTGTTTACTTGTGTTATCTTTGACTAATATTTAAACTTGTCTGATGATCTGAAACATTTAAGTGTGACAAACATGCAAAAAAATAAGAAATCAGGAAGGGGGCAAACACTTTTTCACACCGCTGTATATACTTTATAGCTAACAGGCTACACGCGGGCATAATATGCGACGATTACACTCTGTTATTGTAATTCATAATGACACTGATACTACTGCAAAGATGGGTGTATAAAAAAAGTGTTAATGGGCAAAATACAGACAAAAGAGTGATAAGAGGCATATCTTTCTTTGGGCAGATGTGTTAATGGTTTTTGCTGCAGATGGCACATGAGCGAAGCAGCAAATAAAACAAAAGTCACTTGAGGGCACTTGAGAGTAGATTTGAATACTTTTGCAGACTTAAAAAAAAAAAAAAGGTAGGTAAGTTTGCACCAGCTCGCTAATAACTCTACATGCCGGTGTGTTTATGACTGATCTTGACTGACTGAACAATGTAAACAGAATTAGCTGTCGGGCTCAAAGAAGATGGAACTCCAGGCCACACCTACTGATAAGGTGGACCAATGGCAGTAAGAAGGTGTTTAGCAGCTGGTAAGAAGTTTCCCTAAAAGTTCTCCCCAGCGAGCTGTTACGAACTACCAAAACAAACAAAAAAACACCTTCTTTTTGGCCAGATTTTGTTATAAATTATGTCACACCTATTCGTTCTTTGACTTCGAAGTATATCGGGGCTTTAAGTGAGCGGTTCTTGGCCAGAATAAGCTGCAAAGTGGCTCGTCCTATAAGAGTTTGACTATGAGAGACTAAGAACAGGATAACATAGTACAAAATTAGACACAAAAAATTTGACTTACAGCTTTTTGTGCCGTCCGAAAGAAATGAGCCACATCACGGACAATGGCACCAAAGCTGTTGTAAATCTTAACATACGGTCTCACCCATAATGGAAGCTGATTACGGGCTTCGGCGCCTTGGAACCTGGATTACAAAGTCACAACATTAATATCTAACTCCATTGTCCTCAGTCAAAAGGAGAATCCCTGCTCTAGTAGTAATAAGTCCTCACCTGTGGTCACAGAGGAAGATTGCTCCGTAGTCTTCTTTGTGGCGAATCACTCTACCGATGGCTTGATTCACAGCTCGAGAGGCCTGCTGTCTGTACCACTCCTGCCCAGACAGATACTGAACAACAAGACAAGATTATAATCTAGGCAAAGGGTGGCTATTTTGAAGAAACTATAATAAATATTAAAAAAAAAAGTTTGGATTTGTTAAACATTTTTGGTCATTATAAAATTCTTAGACTTCCATGTGATATTTCATAGTATTGATGACTTTACTATTATTAGAAAATATTAATAATAATAGCAGTAGATGAGTAGTATGTCCAAGTATTTGACTAGCAGTGTATTTTAATTTGTAATATATTACCGGCATTCTACTAAAAACCATTGGCGAGCGCCATGGAGAGCAGGTACCTTCACTCCACTGGTTTTATTTTTGCACATCTCATCCAGATACTGCATTTTAAGCACAACTCTGGGGTCCATCCTAGGGGGGAATGGAAGGCCTGTGATCACAACACCTCGACCATATGTGTCTGCAAAATCCAGTCCTTCACTTGCCTTGGAGAAAGATGGAAAACAAAAAGAAATGTGCTGATCCAACTGATGTTTGTTGAAAACCCCAGTGTTCACAACAACTGCATTTTTTATTGCATGAAATAATTATAGTCTCACCTTTCCTCTACATACGGCGAAGAAGCTGCCTCCACTAGATTTCGGGTCGTTCACCTTGTCATAGTAACCATCAATCACCTACGAGATAACCCAACAGCAGAACAGTATTGATTGACGGCTTGTGAGGATCAAGCTGTGTTAACATTATTTTGTGATTTTGTGAGAGTTTATATACAAGATTGTTAGGAGTAGTGGTTACCTCTGTAAAAGTGCCTTTACCCCTGGGTTCTATAAACATGGGCTTCACATGCTCAATGCGGTCTGCATGTCCATTAGCCTTAGGAAGAAAAAGCAAGAGAGGATGGGGTTTTTACACTAAATGCTAAAAGTTCATGAACAAATCGCTCTTTTAAAGGGATAGTTCACCCAAAATGTTTAATTTACTCATCATTTACTCACCCTCACGCCATCCAAAATGTGTATGACTTTCTTTCTTCTGCTGAACACAAAACACAAATATTTAGAAGAATATCTTAGCTCTCTTGGTCCATATATGAATGTTGACCAAAACTCTGAAGCTCCAAAAAAGCACATAAAGGCTTTTGTTTAATCCATGCCTTCTTAAGCGATCCAATTGGATCAAAATATAACTTTTGTTTTTCCACTATAAATCTTGACATCAATAGTCTCCTTGGCGATCATGATTTCAAGCTCGATTACACTTCCTAGTGCCATCTAGCACTCTGCGCATGTGTCAAGCACTAACAAGTATAATCGTGATTGAAATTATGATCATGCCTAGAGACTGCTGATGTCAAGATTTACAGTAAAAAAGGAGTTATATTTTGGTCAGTTTTCACGCAAAATAAATTAGATCACTTTGGGAGATATGGATTAAACCACTGAAGTCGTATGAATTACATTTATGCTGCGTTTATGTGCATTTTGTAGCTGCAAAGTTTTGGTCACCATTAACATTTCATTGTGTGGACCTATGTAGCTGAGATATTCTTCTAAAAACCTTTGTTTGTGTTCTGCAGAAGAAAGAAAGTCATACATATCTGGGATAGCATGAGGGTGAGTAAATAATGAGAGAATTTCCTTTTTTGGGGTGAACTATTCCTTGGGGCACATTGCGTATATCCATCAAAATCACAAGCCTGAATTGGTCAGTCAACTCACTCACTCACTAAATTAGTGAGTAGGCGACATATTTTTCCCATAGGTTACTGTAAGTTTTTCTTGAGTCACTTTCCTTAAAAATACCTTTCACATAGACACACAAACACACTCACCCTCCAGAACTCCAGAGTCTTGTCCATCACTGGATACGAGGGGAAGAAAACCAGCAGCCCATGAGGCACCACCTTTGTGAGATTGACTGTAAACCAAATAATAAGCACAATCACAATCATAAGCACATACTGATTATCAGCCTGATCATCTGCTCATTTTATTGATAATAAGTGAATACAGTTTCAGTCAGTATGTTTTCATGCACTTTAAAAGTAAAATTTTAAAGTAATTTATCTTTTTGAAATGTCATGTAAACACTTCAGTTCGCAGTTTATGATGCAGTTCGATTTTTGTGAAATCGGACTAACAGACTGCCATTGTGGCCCGGCTTTGTCCAGCATGTATACACCTAAATCTGTTTGAAACTGGCCTCAGCGTTGTGCTGGTACATGCTCTAGAAGACAGAGGTGACATACAATGTGAACTTAACGCTTCCTCAGCTGACATTATTCCTTTAAATATTTGATTACACATTGTGTCATGTGTACAAGGACAGACAGATGAAGACTGTAGCACAACTACGCACAAACCCTCTGTAGCTCAATTATAACTGCGCATGTAAAAGCTCTGAGTCTAAGGATAGATGGTTCTCTCACCAACAGTGTTTCCCATAGAGGACATGTTTTCAGGAACAAACCTTCAAAAAACAAAAAGCCACACACCACAACTGAGACACCTCAACATTTTTTATTTGTTTTTTATTTAAAGACTTTTATGTCTGTGGCAGTATAGTTTGCCCTATAATGCAATTTTAGACAGAAGCTTCTTATGCAGAAGATGACAAAAGAAAATCTGTTAAATATCAGAGTAAGTGACTGTACAGTGACTACAGTCTTTGATAAAACACCCACCTCCTCTCAAAGGCTGTGCTCAACCGCACCCCATCTGGACCTTTATCAATGACGCTGACGAAGATCTGATCACGCTGGATGACGTGAGGATTTTCCAAAGATACAGGGAAAGGACTGAAGACCACAAACAGTGAGCAAAGAATTAACATCCAACCAGCATCAACTTACAAACCCCAGAGAGGAGAGCCAGGAGGCAAGTACTAACATTTGCATTTCACAGGTGAAGGATGAGAGAGGTGAGAGTGTTCCACTGGTCAGAATGATGCTGCGTACTCCCTGTTTGCGCAAATCCTGCATACTGAACCCCGGAGAAAAACACCAGTAGCTCAGCACATTTCCTATAAAATATACACACACCATTTTAATCTTTTATTACTTTGACATGTAAGTTTAAAATGCAAGTTCTATGCTGGAAGAACTACTCCTTTAATATTTAAGTAACAACACACAAGACACTTAGTCTTAATTTAAGTCATAACACAGCTCAGCCACGTCAATAAGAACAATAGTGTAACCTCAAGTGATTTATTGCTTTTGTACAACTGCACTACGCATCAGAAAAGGTCAGTGCTCCATGCGCATACAGTTTTATTATATTGCTTCACAAAAACCTCTTCAAGGACAACAAAATTATTTTCCAGGACATTTAGGTAATTTTCACTTTTTCAAAACTGGAAAACTTCTAGGACATGTGAAAACTAGTATTGAGTATATTGAAAGACTTTGCTACACAAGGTGTGCTGGAAATGTTTGACTACGAGTCTCACACCTTGTTTCCTGGAAGAAGAGGAAGCCCACACATCAGTATTCTGTTTTTTCTTCAAGTTGCTGGTGTCTGGATGAATGTGGACCTGCAATAAGACAAATTCAGATCACAGAAGCAGAGAGGGGAGGTGAAAGAAAAGGATTAAAGGAACTAACGTCTGACAAAACACTGTTTTTAAGACTATAAATTACTGCATAACATCTTTAAGTTATCTTCTCCACAACCTTATATAACAATATACTCGTGCATGTTAGTAGTAACTTGGAAAACAATTAAAGCAAACCTTAAACTCCTTCATGCTGTTCCCCATCTGTGAATTTTTGCTTCCCTCTGTAGGTTCTGCCCCAAACACTAACTGACTCCACCAGGTAATACAGAAGAACATAATAAAAATATAGCAGAATAGAATAGTTGAAAACTGATCTCTCTAACAAGACTTCTATTCCTGACCTGAATGATATCTGCCACTTTCTGTAGTCCACTGGTATTGAGGAAGACGCCAGGCTCTATGAACAAAAGTTACACATGCATGTTAGTGGGGCCTGGGTAGCTCAGCGAGTAAAGACGCTGACTACCACCCCTGGAGTCGCGAGTTCAAATCCAGGGTGTGCTGAGTGACTCCAGCCAGGTCTACTAAGCAACCAAATTGGCCTGGTTGCTAGGGAGATTAGAGTCACATGGGGTAACCTCCTCGAGGTCGCTATAATGTGGTTTGCTCTCAGCGGGGCGTGTGGTGAGTTGAGCGTGGATGCTGCGGAGAATAGCGTGAAGGCTCCACACGCGCTATTCTCCGTGGTAACGCGCTCAACAAGCCACGTGATAAGATGCACGGATTGACGGTCTCAGACGCGGAGGCAACTGAGATTCGTCCTCCGCCACCTGGATTGAGGTGAGTCACTACGCCACCAGGAGGACTTAGAGCGCATTGGGAATTGGGCATTCCAAATTGGGGAGAAAAAACACATGCATGTTCATTTTGAACTGACAAAAACAATAACCAAACATGCTGTACATGGAGAAGGTGAGATTCTTTCTTTATATACTCACTTCCTGCTAAATATCCTGTGATCTGCTCCATGGCATCCACTATAGCTGTCTTGGTGTCAAAATTCACATGAGCCATTTGAAAAAGCTCATATATAAAGCTTGAAGAGACATAAGCATTTCAGTTTAGCTTTCATGCATTTAAAAATTGGGATTCCAAAAAATTACAATTGTTATTTTGAAAATTGTCCATAAACCACTTAAACATATTCCCTACACCAAACTGAATAAAAAATAAATAAATAAATAAAAAAAATAAAAAACAGGTTCAGTGATGCTCTACTCACTTGCCCGGTTTAGTGATTCCTTGATTATTTGCAGGCATCTCGAAACCGTTAATGGCAGATTCCAGATCCATCAAAATTTCTGAAAGATTATTTATTGGTACTCTTAGGAAAATATTTGTAATTAGTGATACTTTTAACATTACAATACTTGTTTTATGTTGTGTATGAGCAGCAATTTATTTAAAACATTTTGAGAAAAAGGATGTATTCTATTAACTGCCATATAAAGCCAAAACACAGTAACTATACCAATACTGAAGCTAAGACAAATTACTTTTTGGATTACCCATACAAATATGCATTACAAAACATTTTCACTTTGTTTTCTCTACAGTGCATTCAGAAAGTATTCAGACCCCTTCATTTTTTTCACATTTTGTTATGTTGCAGCCTTGTGCTAAAATGCTTTAAATTTTATTTTTTTTCACATCAATCTACACTCCTGTAACAAGGTTCTTAAGATGGGCAAGAAGGAGGCGGGAACCAGCTGAACAGTCAACGTAAAATTTTAATCAAACAGAACACAAACATAACATAAACTGCAAACAAACAAAGACGCACACACACTGCTACGTGCATCTCTCTCTCTAACTGGCATCGCCGGCTCGTCCTTATCCTCCTCACGGCCCGGCCATGCCCTCCTCCTTGTCACACTCCTCCACCACCCGATTCATGCTGGGGAAACCTCCGGCTTGACATACTCCCCACCCCTCCCTTTCTGGAGGGGAGGTGTTGCCCTTCTGGCCATCCTTTTGCCGGCAGGTCTTCCCCGCATCTTTGGACCCTGGGAGGGGAGGGAGAGGGGAAGAGTGAGAGGGAGAGACAGAGAGAGGAGAGAGAGAAAAAGTAGCTCGCCGGTCCCCAGACACGCTGTCGCCTGGTCCTCAGCCACTCCTCTGCCCACTGGCGGACGAAAGCTGCTCCTCCCGTGGTGGACGGCAGCAAGTCCTCTGTCCCCTGGCAGATGGCAACAGCTCCTCCACTTCCCGGCGGACGGCAACGGCAAGGACTCCACGACAGCGCATCCCTCCTCCTTCCCGGGTTTCAGTACTAGTGGTTCAATAAATGAGGAAGCAGGAGACGGTGATTCCGACTCAGGTATGTCACTCTTTATTCTCATCAACAAAAACACGTTCGCATAAGGCGCAACTGTGAAGCTTCAAAACGGAAATGGCCAACACATAAACAGCTTCAGGTGTCTCCCCCAGTCACACGCGCGCACAGTTTTGCGGTGTCTGTTTCTCTCTCAAGCACTCTATGGACTGGGCACCTTTTATATCCCCCGTCTCTCACTGCAAACATAGAAACAGCAATTACCAGCAATTCATCTCAGGTGAAAATCCTTACCACTTCCTCTCTCCCCAGACAAACGCTCGACCACGCCCTCGCCTCCACAACTCCATAATGACAAAGCAAAAACCAGATTTTTGATAACTTTGCAAATTTATTAAAAAGAAGAAACTGAAACATCACATTGACATAAGTATTCAGACCCTTTGCTTTAACACTTGAAATTTAGCTCAGGTGCATCCCATTTCTCTGAATCTAATTTGAGATATTTCTACACTTTGATTGGAGTCCACCAGTGGCAAATACTATTGATTGGACATGATTTGGAAAGGCACACACCTGTTTATACAAGGTCTCACAGCTGAAAATACATATCAGAGCAAAAACCAAGCCATGAGGTCAAAGGAACTGTCTGCAGAGCTCAGAGACAGTATTGTGTTGAGACACAGATCTGGGAAAGGCTACAAAAAAAAAGTAATTCCCAAGTGCATAGTGGCCTCTATAATTCTTAAATGGAAGAAGTTTGGAACAACCAGGACTCTTCTAGAGCTGGCCGTCTGGCCAAACTGAGCAATCGGGGGAGAAGGGCCTTGGTAAGAGAGGTGACCAAGAACACGATTACTTTGGTTGAGTTCCAGAGATCATGTGTGGAGTTTGGAGAAACATCCATCACTGCAACACTCCACTGACCTGGGCTTTATGGCAGAGTGGCCAGATTGAAGCCTCTCCTCAGTGCAAGACACATGAAAGCCCGCTTGCAATTAGCAACAAAGCATCTAAAGGACTCTCAAACTGTGAGAAACAAGATACTCTGGTATGATGAAAAGGAGATTGAACTGTTTGGCCTCAATTCATCAATTCAGATCAGTGGAGTGTCGCAGTGATGGTTGTCCTTCTGCAAATTTCTCCCATCTCCACACATGATCTCTGGTGTTCAACCAGAGTGACCATCGGGTTCTTGGTCACCTCTCTTACCAAGGCCCTTCCCCCACGATTGCTCAGTTTGGCCAGGCGGCCAGCTCTAAGAAGAGTCCTGGTTGTTCCAAACCTCTTCCATTTATGAATTATGGAGGCCACTATGCTCTTGGGAACCTTCAATGCAGCCACATTTTTTTTGTAGCCTTCCCCAGATCTATGCCTCAACACAATCCTGTCTCTGAGCTCTGCAGGCAGTTCCTTTGACCTCATGGCTTGGTTTTTGCTCTGATATGCATTTTCAGCTGTGAGACCTTATATAGACAGGTGTGTGACTTTCAAAATTATGCCCAATCAATTGAATTAGCCACCGGTGGACTCCAATCAAAGTGTAGAAACATCTCAAAGATGATCCAGAGAAATGTAATGCACCTGAGCTAAATTTTAAGTGTCAAAGCAAAGGGTCTGAATACTTATGTCAATGTGATATTTCAGTCTTTTCTTTTAATAAATGTGAAAAGTTATCAAAAATCAGTTTTTTGCTTTGTCATTATGGGGTATGGAGTGTAGATTGATGTGAACAAAAAAAAAGAAAAATTTTTAAAGCATTTTAGCATAAGGCTGCAACATAATGGAAAACAAAAAATGAAGGGGTCTGAATACTTTCTGAATGCACTGCATATCAGAGAATAGTTGAGCCAAACCCATCTGTCAAAGGACAGTTCCTCCTCTAAGATCACTCATAACTCAGTTTTGACCAAATGTTTATTTACTGCGTTTTGCCTTTGCTAGGCAGAATAACTGTACAGTTGAAGTCAGAAGTTTATATACACCTTATCAAAATACATTTCAACTCAGTTTTTCACAATTCCTGACATTTAATCATAGAAAACATTCCCTGTCTTAGGTCAGTTAGGATCACTACTTTATTTTAAGAATGTGAAATGTCAGAATATTAGTAGAGAGAATTATTTATTTCAGCTTTTATTTCTTTCATCACATTCCCAGTGGGTCAGAAGTTTACATACACTTTGTTAGTATTTGGTAGCATTGCGTTTAAATTGTTTAACTTGGGTCAAATATTTTGGGTAGCCTTCCACAAGCTTCTCACAATAAGTTGCTGGAATTGTGGCCCATTCCTCCAGAAAGAACTGGTGTAACGGAGTGAGGTTTGTAGGCCTCCTTGCTCGCACACGCTTTTTCAGTTCTGCCCACAAATTTTCTATCAGATTGAGGTCAGGGCTTTGTGATGGCCACTCCAATACCTTGACTTTGTTGTGCTTAAGCCATTTTGCTACAACCTGAGTTATGCTTGGGGTCACTGTCCATTTGGAAGACCCATTTGCGACCAAGCTTTAACTTCCTGGCTGATGTCTTGAGATGTTGCTTCAATATATCCACATAATTTTCCTTCCTAATGATGCCATCTATTTTGTGAAGTGCACCGGTCCCTCCTGCAGCAAAGCACACCCACAACAAGATGCTGCCACCCCCATGCTTCATGGTTGGGATGCTGTTCTTCAGCTTGGAAGCCTCACCCTTTTTCCTCCAAACATAATGATGGTCATTATGGCCAAACAGTTCAATTTTTGTTTCATCAGAACAGAGGACATTTCTCCAAAAAGTAAGATCTTCGTCCCCATGTGCACTTGCAAACTGTGGTCTGGTGTTTTTACGGCAGTTTTGGAGCAGTCGCTTTTTCCTTGCTGAGCAGCCTTTCAGAATATGACGATATAGGACTCGTTTTATTGTGGATATAGATACTTGTCTTCCTGTTTCCTCCAGCATCTTCACAAGGTCCTTTGTTGTTGTTTTGGGATTGATTAGCACTTTTTGCACCAAACTACGTTCATCTCTAGAAGACAGAATGCGTCTCCTTCCTGAGCGGTATGATGGCTGCGTGGTCCCATGGTGTTTATACTTGCGTACATTGTGTGTACAGATGAATGTCATACCTCCAGGCATTTGGAAATTGCTTCCAAGGATGAACCAGATTTGTGGAGGTCGACAAATTTTTCTCTGAGGTCTTCACTGATTTCTTTTGATTTTCCCATGATGTCAAGCAAAGAGGCACTGAGTTTGAAGGTAGGCCTTAAAACACATCCACAGGTACACCTCCAATTAGCCTATCAGAAGCTAATTGGCTAATTGCCTAAAGGCTTGAAATCATTTTCTGGAATTTTCCAAGCTGCTTAAAGGCACAGTTAACTTAGTGTATGTAAACTTACGGCCCACTGGAATTGTGATACAGTTAATTAAAAGTGAAACAATCTGTCTGTAAATGATTATTGGAAAAATTACTTGTCTCATGCACAAAGTAGATGTCCTAAAAGACTTACCAAAATGTTATGTATTTTTTTGCTAATATGAAATCTGTGGAGTGGTTAAAAAATGAGTTTTAATGATTCAACTTAAGTGTATGTAAATGTCTGACTTCAACTGTGTATATATATATATCTATCTATATATATAAGAGCACAACCTACGTTTTATTTTAGCAATGGTAGCAATGTCCAGCTTCAATCCTGTACAATAAAGAAAATTTTTTAATGAGGGAGTCATTAAAGGGAGACAGTTTGTACTGTTGCAGTCAAAGACGTAGATTTGGCTTGAACATTGGGGGGTTGCAGCGTGAAGTATTTACCCATGTTTCCATTGATCATGGTATTAGTAATGGGGGGGGGGTTGTACTTGCTTGTCTTGATTATTGGGCGGGTGGTTACCTTACCCCATCTCCCCAGAATGTACGCCCCTGGTTGCAGGTCTTCTTTTTCATGAAGTATACAGAGCTTTTTAACAAAAGTATATTTTAACTGCAGGTAGTTTTATAAATAATGTAAGATGGGTTTTCAGTGGTTCAGCTGTAGGAATTCCAAGGTGAATGAAGAAATGTTAACAGCAAGATGGTATAAAACTGTGCATTTCTTGTCTATTACCACCTTCAGCTTCTTATACCAACGACGGAAATAAGCACAGTTAGGACAGCTAAATACGTGGGAGAGCATTGTTTAGAACTTTATTATGACTTTATTGCGATACAATATGTAGCACTTAAATGTTTAATCTTAATATAGTGTACACAGTCAAATTAAACTAGACATGGATTAAAGGGAAGATGTTTAATAACAGTAATGTTTTAAAAGTTTAAATCAGATGGTTACAATTTAGATGAAATAGTTAAAAATTAGATAATAAATATGTATATGAAACCAGTATGCATACTACCTGAGTGGAAGAGAATGAAAGATAGAAAGAGAGAGAAAGAGTAGAGGGAGAGATCCCATTAGCCATGTTTCCACTATCGGGCCAAATGAGAGCATGCTAGTGTGTGCCAGGGCCAGTTGCATTCCCACTGTTACTTCCGGGACTTCATCGTGCCTCCTCTGGGCTTCCTTGGGGCCAAAGAAAGCCAGCTGGGGATCAAGGCGGTATCAATGTCAAAGCGGAGTCAGGTCATATGTTTCAGTATCAAGATTCCTATTTCCCAATTTTTCATATCTAGCTACCAGCTTACCTCAACAGATCAACGGAGAATGGACAATCACCAGTTCTGGTTAGCAGATTAAATCAGGGCTCTTCTGAACATTTGGGCTGATGCCGAAACGAAGACGTGATTAAGTATATTGTCATTGAACTTGCCAAGTTGTGCATCCAGCGCATAATGGTACAGGTTCGGGGAAAAAATTAAAAAAATGTCGGGCACAGTATAAATCAGTGTTCACTTCGAGGGCTAGCTAGTCTCCAAATGTCTGATACACCAGCTTGAGTTTCCTTCTTGCTTTTGAAATGGGTGCGGTGTGTGACGTTGGCACTAGGGCAGTGTATTAAAACTGTTTTTAGGGCAACACTGCAGGGCTATTGGCCCGATGGTGGGAATGCAGATCGATTTAGTTTTTGCGGCTCGAGGTCCGAGGCTACTGGCCCCAGCTAACCAGTTGATAGCCCTGGCTTACACTGGGCTAATAGTGGAAAAGCAGCTATTGAGAGCTGGGAGATTAGCCTGATGGCCTGTAATCCAGTTGCCCAAGCGCAGAGGCAAAAGAAAAGAGTGAGCCAGAGAAAAAGAGGAGAAAAGACCCCAGAGCATAAGTTACAATCCTCTTATATCTTTGACCATGTGACTAAAACTAGACCTGATACGTTTAAACTGACCAATCAGCAGACCACATTTATTCCCCACTGTACTCAAGTTGTGACCATTTGCAGACCCCCAATACACAATAACACCTCAGCCAACAGGCTGATAGGTTACTATCAGCACCCTCTGGAATGCAAGGGATATGTTTTCACAAAGAAATAGGAGTTGTAACACAGAAATTTCTTTAATTTTCAACCCTACAAATAATGTTGACAAAATGAACACGAATCACAAAATTTAAGCCAAACTAACCTGAGTTTAGTGACTCCACATTAAAATCCTCTGTAGACTCTGTTTTGCTGATGTCTGAGGCCTGTTCCCGCAGAAGTCGATCCACTGCCTCAATGGAGGATATAATGTCATATGGGGTGAGATCAAACGAGGTTGATTCTTCACACATCTTCTCCTAAAAAATTTGATTAAGAGTAGATAGAAAATAAAAATCCAGAAATATAGACTTCCCTCATTTTAAAGACTATTGTGAGATTTAAAGCGTCCTGAATGGTTACAAGGTCTCAAACAACATGAAGACACTTACAACATTATGAGCCTCATCAAAAATTACCACAGCTCCTTTCAGCTCTATGTTGTGAGCTCTTCGACTCTGTCAGTCAAACAAAAAACATAGCAAAGCATCACAATTTTCACCCCAAAGAACAAATTAAATGGGTCAAGACATGCTTTTTTGTTATTTTAATATGTTCCATAAGGTTCACTTATACAAAGTTTTTTTGCACAAAAAACAGTCATATATTTGTAAAGAATTATAATTTTCCACCCTCATTCTGAATATCTGTCAAAAACGCTCAGTTTTGGTGCTGCTTCTCCTTTAAGACTTGACAATAAACACCCACTGTTATGACTGGCTCTCTGCTCTTGACTGACCTGCTCTCTCCTTGCCATATTACTGCTCACCGCTGCTGGGCAGACTACGGAAGTGATGAGTTAAACTAGGCAGTAATGTGTTGTTGTGGAAGCGGTCAGATGCAAATGTTTTATCACAGTGTAACATCTTAATGTTGAGGAAGTTGAGAACGAGTCGTTTTGGAAGCTGGGTTTCAACAAATGCTCTTTTTGCAGTGAGGAGGAAGTTTTGAGTTGTTTTTAATAATACAATGACTTCATATGTCAAAAGATCAAGGAAAATTTTATTTTTCATGTCATGACCCCTTTAAATAAAAAAACAATCATTAAAATATACAGATACTGGATATCTAAAGTGTTGACGTCAGAGGGGATGATGTGTCTCACCTTTGGGTCAAGCAGGTAGTTGTAGGGCATGAAGATGATGTCAGCGTGTTGTTTGAGTGACCTTGAAAGGTAGTATGGACAAACTCTACAAGGATAAACAGTCCAATCAATGTCACTGTTTACAAGGAAACATGCCAGACAAAGACTGAATCATCAGTTTAAACTATATTAAAATGCCACTATTTCTTTCAGTGCTTTAGTCAAGGTCATGAACGTGATGTAGAATCTAACCTTTGCTTCTTGCCAGTTTTCACTAGATCCTCCACATCCAGGATAGAGTTCATGATTTCCCTGTCAGTGCTTTTCTCTAAAATTTTCAACAGGCCAAAAAACACAATCATCACTATATATTTACAACTCACATTTATATAAATTAATGCTATCTATCTATCTATCTCTGGCTTTGTTGACAAGTCATCACAATAATGTAATTCTCATACCATCAACATTGTTGTAGAAGACACAGGAGCGGGTTGACACTTTTGCTCTGCACATATGGACCTTTAAATAAGATACATATTTAATTAATAAAGTGTTGAGATCCAGATCTTATATCAAGTCTCTTGTCACACACATACACTCTCACTATACGGAGAGGATTTTACCTTAATGTGGTTGCTTTCATGTCTCATCACCTCCTGGTTTATGCAGAGCTGTTCTCTAGATCCCAAAACACAAATCTTTGGCCTACAATAAAAATCAATGTGATCTTTTATTAACAATTTCTGTATAATAGAAAATGTTAAACAAACAACCTCAATCCTTGGTATAGTACTTAAAAAAAAATAAAAAAATAAAAAACATTAGTCAAAGATTTTAAAACAGCACAAACACAATAGAATTTATGTTTTAAATAATCAACTTTGTTTTTTCGTAATTATTTACTCATAAGTTTTATGCATGCAAGATCATATGTTGTTTTCAATTGAATACAGATAAAAATGGATTTCAAATCTTTGATTTCAGTTCTTTTTTTTTTTTTTTACACACAGCCCCAACTTATTAAGAATATAGTTTTGTATAT